>NC_089781.1:25047880-25065380 GCF_040412425.1 Macrobrachium rosenbergii
AAAAGAGAGAGAGAGAGAGAGAGAGAGAGAGAGAGAGAGAGAGAGAGAGAGAAGAAATGTTGATAAGACAATAAAGGAGAGAAGAGTGGAAGATGATGGAGAAGCGCAGTATAAGAAGAAAGGACAGTGTGATAAAAGAGCAGGAAGAAAATAAAGAAAAAACATGAGTGAAAGCAGGAAGGGTTAAAATGAGAGAATGATAAGGAAAAAGAGGAAAAAGGTTTAAGAAACTGGAATGGAGACGATAAATATAGGAAAACGAAAGAAAGAATGCGAAAAGCCACAAGAGAAAAAAAGGAAGAAATTGGTTAAAAGAGGGAACAAGATACGGAGAAATGCCGAAGAAAAACAATGACGAACGAAGAAGAAATAAAAAAATGAGAAAAATGAATAAAGAAAGTCAATTCGGTCGTTGCCTATCTTCCAGGAGAAAAATGAGTCCTCGGCATCATCTGTTGATGGTGGGTTCATGTCTAGGCCGAGGCACGTTTCTTTTCGTCCTATATAAAACAAAAACGCTGATAAAAAATGTTTAAAGAGCACACACAATGTTTGTTGATTTGAAAATATTGCGGGAACGAATCCATTTGCAAAGGACCATCTCTCTCTTTGATAGGAGTAAGGAAAGGTTAGGAAAGGTTGCTGGGTGGTTTGTCTCCCAACAAACAGAGAGAGTTCTTCGTGGATGGATCAGTTTCCTCAGTATTTTCAAATCAAACCAACATCCTGCGCACATTATATATTTTTAAACATTCTTCTTTATATTCAACAAAAAAAAAAAAGAGATATGTGACTCGGCCTAGACTTGAACCCACCATCAACAGATGGTATACTACGTCAGCAGAGTCAAGAACACAATTTTCCGCCCTGACACCATCTAGCTCTCGCAAATGTGCTGTTCGAGTGGATGAGAGAGAGAGAGAGAGAGAGAGAGAGAGAGAGAGAGAGAGAGAGAGAGAGAGAGAGAGAGATCCCAAGCAACAGCGAAAACTCCTGACATTTCCGGAAGAGCATCGCGGAGGGGAATAAAGCGCGCTTGCAATACGCACTGATCGAAGCCCGGGTGTCGATGCGTATCGAAACGCCATTAGAACTATTAGTTTCACTTCCCCGCTCGAACATATATTCCTTTTTAGAGTCCAATTTTACAAGTGAAATTTTTTCCGACTATTTTCCTCACTCATATGGCAACATGGGGATGCCCATTTTACGAGGAAAGTGCGAGAAATAAGAGGCAGGTTCATGGGGCTAAATTACGCCATTCCGAAAGGGAATGACCAAATCCTCGTTCATTATTAGCTTGCCTTCCCTCGTCTTCGTCCGAATACATCCACTGTGACCTCGACTTCATAAATTTCTCGTCGTCCGGTTTTCGGGACTGTATCTAAGCCACTTGAAATAACGTACAAAGGGTTACGGACATTTACAATTCAATTGATCAATCTCAATATAAATTAGTAATATAAACTGAATTTATGAACATAAATGTAGTTAAAGTCAATGCCATTTTCATCCCATGACTGCCGAATCAAGAATGAGCCTTTAAGCGCAAATCCGCCACGATTTGGGTTGCTTTAGATTAAGCTAACCTGAAGCCAGTGCAGGTCCTAGTCAAATGGCGACCCATAAGTGTGGTAAGGTAGATACAAAAGGCTTGTCATAGACCTCTGGACTCAGCCCAACCAACTGGGAAGAAAGCCTTAAACATCACCTTCTGCTTCACGTATCTAAAACAGAGAGCAAATCAACAGCACATGAAGGCACCATCCTAGGTCTAGAGATTGTTCAACCACCTCTATCTCCCACACCATTGTAATATCAATTTCTTCGTCTTCCTAATCCTCTATTACACAAGTAATTTATCTCAACAGCTTCCACTGATTGAGACGTCTTTCCTCGTCCCACGAAAGAGCATACACGTCTCCTCTTGTCCTTTACCTTTTCATTAAATTTGTGAAAACTAATACTGAGCAATTAGGAGATGTCAAGCACTCGTTTCAGATCCACTGTTACGCCCAACAAGTCCTTAGGGGGTCCATATATATATATATATATATATATATATATATATATATATATATATATATATATATATATATATATATATATATAAATAACTGAACCTCGAAAATATGGAACGTGATGAAAATATAAAGAAAGGCATATGTCACGAAGGAAAGAGAAACGACGGAGTGGTACTAGGCCTATCGACTTACTGTTTCTTCTCAATATAAATTATTTTTATTCAAATACACACACACACACACACACACACATATATATATATATATATATATATATATATATATATATATATATATATATATATATATATATATATATATATATATATATATATATATATATATATATATATATATATATATATATATACATTCTCTCTTAGCAGTTTCTATTGAAGTTAATAGCAATGTCTGTGATATATATATATATATATATATATATATATATATATATATATATATATATATATATATATATATATATATATATTATGCAATTTCTATTGTAGTTAATGGCATTGTTTGCCGATACTTTCTTTTCATCAAGACTTTGAATCAGTGAGTATTTCTTCTTTTGCTCTTCAGGCAAGCTGCTCAGAATTAAGGAAAAATTATTCAAGATTCTATTCATTTACTTTTTCTTTTTCTAGTCGGTGGACCGTTTCCCCCACTTCTCGGTGGCATCTTCAGGAAAAAATAATTGGAAAGAATTGTGAATAATTTTTAATTATTTCTATGAAGCTTGCCTGAAGAGAAGAAAAGAGGAAGTATTGACTGATTCAAAGTTTTGTAAACAGAAAGCATCGGCAAACTATATATATATGTATATATATATATATATATATATATATATATATATATATATATATATAAACATATAAACATAACAATAAAATATTTTGTCAACAGATTTCCATCTAATAAAGGGAGCTCTATATATATATATATATATATATATATATATATATATATATATATATATATATATATATATATACACATATATATATAATATTCGACAACCTTGTTTATCCAGCAAGGGACCTGATATCGATCCCCTTGGAGAGAAACGCCTTTGTCTCCGTTCCCTGAAAAACCACCTAAAGCAGCAAATCATGTACCAGGTGACAAGTCGACTACGGTGGATCACAGCCCATATAAAAAAACACACACAAAAATTGGAAAATTAAACCTTTAAAACCAATACCGTCAGTAAAAAAAAAAAGTCCTAAGAAAAAAAAACTTATTCATCAAAAGAGCATATAATGAGATCGTAGAAACAATGATAATTCACCCATCAAAGGAGCATATAATGAGATCATAATTACCTCGTTAACGTCTCGCGATGGAAATGACAAAGTAGATCTAAGTGAACGCCATTTTTTTTCCTTTTCAAGTCGAGTATCACACAAATACCGTCCAGGCTTCGGTAAGCGAGGTCGAGTTTTTTTTTCATCACTGACGAGCTAGTTGCTTGTCATAGGAGTTAACTAATGATTTGCTTAGTTTTTTTGTTTTTGTTTTGCTTTGTGACGTATCTTCCTCGCTGGGTACGACAGAAAATGCCTTACTAAATGGATACATAGGAGATGCATTGGATCTTTCCTAGATAGTGACACCAAGAGTTTTAAACCCGGTATGTATCCACCTTTGAGGCGTGTTTAGTACAATCCCGTTGGGGATTTTTTTTAACCCTGTAAGTATCCACCTTTACGGCGTGTTTGGTACAAGCCCGTTGGGGATTTTTGTTAACCCGGTATGTATCCACCTTTGAGGCGTGTTTAGTACAATCCCGGGAGGGATTTTTTAACCCTGAAAGTATCCACCTTTACGGCGTGTTTGGTACAAGCCCGTTGGGGATTTTGTTAACCCGGTATGTATCCACCTTTGAGGCGTGTTTAGTACAACCCGTTGGGGATTTTTTTAACCCTGTAGTATCCACCTTTACGGCGTGTTTGGAAAAAAAAGCCCGTTGGGGATTTTTGTTAACCCGATATGTATCCACCTTTGAGGCGTGTTTAGTACAAACCCGTATGAGATTTTTGTTAACCCGGTATGTATCCACCTTTGAGGCGTGTTTAGTACCAGCCCGTTGCGGATTTTTTTTGTTAACCCGGTATGTATCCACCTTTGCAGCGTGTTTGGTAAAAGGCCGTTGGGGATTATTTTTAAAGCCTGCATAGGGATACATAAAAAGATACATTAAACTCCTTGATACGAATACATAAAAAGATACATTAAAGCCTGAATAAGGATACACAGAAAGATACATTAAACTCCTTGATAAGAATACATAAAAAAAGATACATGAAACCCCTTGATAAGAATACAGAAAAAGATACACGAAACTCCTTGATAAGAATACATAAAAAAGATACATAAAACTCCTTGATAATAATACATAAAAACGATACATGAAACTCTGATAAGAATACATAAAAAAGATGCATGAAACTCCTTGATAAGAATACATAAAAAGATACATGAAATTCCTTGAT
Source organism: Macrobrachium rosenbergii (assembly GCF_040412425.1). Lineage (NCBI taxonomy): Eukaryota > Metazoa > Arthropoda > Malacostraca > Decapoda > Palaemonidae > Macrobrachium > Macrobrachium rosenbergii. The sequence goes on from NC_089781.1 coordinate 25,052,403, forward strand.
AAGAGTACCTTTGCGGCGTGTTTAGTACAAGCCCGTTGGGGAATTTTTTTTTTTAACCCGGTATGTATCCACCTTTGAGGTGTGTCTAGTACAAGTCCGTTGGGGATTTTTTTTTGTTAACCCGGTATGTATCCACCTTTGAGGCGTGTCTAGTACAAGTCCGTTGGGGATTTTTTTTGTTAACCCGGTATGTATCCACCTTGGCGGCGTGTTTAGTACAAGCCCGTTGGGATTTTTTTCAAAGCCTGAATAAGGACGCATAGAAAGATACATTAAACTCCTTGATAAGAATGCATGAAAAGGTGCATTAAACTCCTTGATAAGCATACGTAAAAAGATACATGAAACTCCTTGATGAGAATACATAAAAACGATACATGAAACCCCTTGATAAGAATGCATAAAAAGACACATGAAACTCCTTAATAAGAATACATAAAAAAGATACATTAAAGCCTGAACAAGGATACATAGAAAGATACATCAAACTCTTCGATAAGAACACATAAAGATACATCTAACGCTTAATGGGGATACGTAAGAGATACAAGCAATGCTTCGACAGCTGAGAGAATAAACATATGTCGTCTTGTTGTCTTTTAGGGTAATTGAGGGAAAATAAATCGTTTGCATATGATTAAGTCATTATTTTTTTTAATCTTCCCCCCTTTTTTTCTCTTTTTCGCATTCTTCTTTGTTCCTCTCCATCGTCTCTTCTTTTCCGTTGCTCTAATTAGTCGTCACTTAATCCCCCTTCCCTCATCCATTATTCAGTTCATCTTGTGGATTTTTTAAAATTCAGACCTTCCTCAGAATCCTTTATATTCGGATTTTATCTACTTTATTTTTTTTTATTTTATTCAAACAAGTTTCTGTTCCCTTCGTTAAAATAAAGCAGCTCATTTACCAGTCTTCGTGAAGTCTCTCTACCTGGGAGGCCGATGGAATGGGATGACTTGTGTCCTTATATATGAAAAAATTTAAAAAAACCAAAATAAAAATTGGGATTCCTGAAAATTTCAAGAATCGGAAACAACTTAAGTTTAAAGAAACTTGCCAAAACTTGCAAGTGTAGGGTTAATGTGAGAACATTATATATATATATATATATATATATATATATATATATATATATATATATATATATATATATATATATATATATAATCATCAGCATTATCCGTTGGTTATTTTTGTAGACCCTATTACCACGCATCATTTGGTCCTTCCAGCAGGCATCATTTATTATACATTACTATTCATGATTTTCGTGGAAAACTCGTCCCACCTTTTTATCTAACGCAGGTAACCGACACCCAACAAATGTATGTATTTATCAACTTCCTTCCTACCATCACTCTAATTCTTATAAAACTGACCACCATTTAATATCAGTAACTGATTGAAACATTTTTTCTCCCGCTATCAAGGACGACATCGTGGCAGGCTGAGAAACACCACGATGAAACAGCTCTCTAACGGGGAAACAACGCTCCTTTTAGCGGTGCTGATGAGCCTCTCGACTTTGGGTGAGTACATTTCCTCCAAGTAAGTCTAAGGTGCCTTTAAATAATCAAGCAATGTGTATTTACATAGTCTTCGGATCCCACATCAATCATGAACGTTGATGATGACCGTCAAGGTGATTTATTAACCGTACGGGAGAGGTATATTTTATTCAATTTTCTAGGGCAGAATCTCTTAACTAGCATAATTGCTCTGTCGTAAATATCACAAATTCACAATTACGTTTATAGGAATATCGTAATACAATGTATCACAAAAATATTTTCAAGGCGACAAAATCTCATGAATGATACTTTTTCAAACAGCGACAGAGTTATGATTTTGTCTACATTAAATATTATAGGTGCCAAAAATATGTAAAATTTCATTTCGAATTGGAGGCTGTCACAACGAAGACGTCACCTACTTGGGACTCCTGCAGTATCAAGCTGGTCAGAGGCTTTCGTTGTGCAATATATAAATTCACCTCGCTGGAAGGTGCAATTATTTAAACTAAGATATTTTCTTAGGAAGTTGCAACACGACCTGACCTCACACAGTTAAAATAACTGACCACAAACTAAAATGAAAGAATTTAAATCCAAAATTTAACGTTTTTATTGTTGTTTTACTTCTTCCAAGAGAATACCATTTGATATAAATTATAAAGTGAAAATACAATATTTAAATAACACGAGGAAGTACACTATTGCGATACGCATAACAATTTTATTCCAAAATTTAACGTTTTTATTGTCGTTTTACTTCTTCCAAGAGAATACCATTTGATATAAAGTATAAAGTGAAAATACAATCTTTAAATAACACGAGGAAGTACACTACTGCATACCCAAAACAATTTTATTCCAACCGTTTAATGACACGTTTCCAAGCATTCAACCTATCCACCAACTACAGCACAGTCCTCGAACAACCAGCATATTTCAGCACTGCCCTTGGGAATTTGCTGTACAGTCTAAGAGAAATCAACATATTAAAAAGGGCGCTGGTACTTACGGCATCGCTTTCGGAGAAGCAGCACCATGAGGTCATTGCAATACTGCAAGGAAACAGTTGAGCACGTATGACCAGTAGGCTCTAAGCCATTACGAAAAGATATTATCCTAATGCAATCAACATGGGCACTTCTTAGTGATGCCTTCAAGATTCCAAACAAACACCTCTGGGAAATGAAATCGCATTACAAGAAGCTTCCTACAACATGTGAGTTTAACTTTCGCAAGCATATTCATTCATGCAGACGCGAGACAACTCAAAGGAACTCTTCATTATTTTTATGCAAGCTTCAAAGATCCCACTAAATCTGTAACAATGTTGTGACCGTGATTTTCGAGGAGCCCTGAAGAATAAAGTTGGCATAGGCACTTTGAGAGATGCTGTGTGAACTACATAACCCAGAAACAAATGAATAAGACAAACAAATAAGAAAAGAGGCGATTGTAAAATGTTTCAACACCGTATACATATACACACACACACACACATATATATATATATATATATATATATATATATATATATATATATATATATATATATATATATATATATATATATATATATATATATATATAGTAGTCACCTAAAATTCTAGGGTAAATACCCATTATAACTCTACATCATTGACAGACACCCTCGAAATCATTTATTGCCGTTTAATGGTGAAGTGAAACTCTCGCTTTCTACATTTTGGACAAGCATAAATTCTTCGTACATATCCAGTTCCTTACTTGTGATGAGGGGTTATATTGCAATACAATGTATCGCAAAAATACGTTTGGCGACTTTTACAAACTTCGTTACAAATCTCGTTACTGGTACATCTTGTCATGATTTTCTTTACGTTAAATATTATGGCTCTGTAAAATTTTATGCAATAATTCACCTGAATAAGCGATGCTCGTAAATAACAGACTTGTATCCAAAGGAATATTATAAATTGAATAAAATAAAAAAAGGAAAAGACTTCGGTTTGACGAATTATCGTAGGTAAAGGTAATTTAGTGAGATTATTTTATCAAAGACGAGGAAATGACTGTCACCCATTGATCCTCCAGCAGGCTCTTCATATTCAATAAGCAAATCCACCATGCTGGAAATTGCAGTTTTGTAAATTATGATATATTCTTATGAAGTTGTTACACGACCTGATCTAAAACTTCAAATTGCACATTTTCATTGTCGATTAACTTCTCACATGAGAATGGTACCTGGTATAAATTAAAAAGTGGAAATTTAATCTTAAAATAATGCAAGGAAGTACAGTACTGTGATAAGCAAAACAATTTTACTCCAAAATTTTACTCTACCAACCGTTGCTCGCTACAGCACAGCCCTAGAGCAATCAGCATATTTCAGCACTGCTCTTGCGCATTTACTCGCATGTTCCAGAGAAATCAACATATTAGAGCCATGCATTTAGAATTTACAGCATAGCTTTCAAGGAAGCACAGCAATTAGGCCACTATAACATTTATAAGAACCAGCTGAACACGCATGATAATTAATTTAACCCGTTACAATAGGATATTTTTATCCTAATGCAATTGAGGCGAAACACTTCCCAGTATTTCATTTAAGATGCTGAACAACCACCATCTTTGGCAAATGGCAATACTATCATCCAGCAAATCTCGCTACATTTGATGAACCTTTCTAAATCATGTGTTTAGCTTTGGTCAGCATATCCATGCAATAAGTAAACATTATAACATAAATTTTCATACTTTTATGTATGTTTAAAAAAAAAATCCGTTAAATCTGTCAAAATGGTGCGACTATAAATTGATACCTCCAGGGAAAATTTCAATGGCCTTCCAAGTCTTTCAGATCATTAAACGATAACAGGATGTAGGCCTAGACATTCATGAAGGTTCATGTTAACTTGCTGGCGTAGAAATAAATGACAACCACACACAAATATATATATATATATATATATATATATAATCATATATATATATATATATATATATATATATAATTCACATCCATCTACATTTGTACGGTAATTTACTCGGTGCTACAAATACTCGTTGAGTTTCTAATTATTTTGTTCAACGTTGATGACTCGTCATCAAAACAATTTTACCCATCACTATAGAGCCTTAGATCCAAATGGAGAAACAAATGAAAGAATTCTGACGCCTGTGACCGAATTCGAACCCGAACCCGATGTTCCCAGGGGGTTAATGCTAACCATTTGCCCAAGAAGAAGAAATATAGGTCTATTCCCACTCGAACATTGATGTATCTGTCAGTTTCAGGTATAGCTACTGGAGCTGGGATAGAGCCAAACTCCGCATCGCAACGTGTATTATATATATATATATATATATATATATATATATATATATATATATATATATATATATATAAACAAACCTAAAAAGCAATAAAGGCTTAAACACCGTGTTAAGACGTTCAGGATGGGTCTATTCCAGCTCCAGTTACTAAGCCTGAATTCGACAGATTTGTGTAAGTACGAGGGGAAAGAGACTTAGAAGCTTCTTTGTGGTCAAGTGGTAAATATAACAACTGTATTACAGAAGTATTCTTCCAGCTTAAGCACTGAACTGGAGATTTACCATAAACTTATGCCAGCACTAAATGCTGAAGAAAAGTTCACCCCTTCCTAACTGGCAATAAATGATCTAGGTGCTGTCATCAACGTTGAGGAATATGTACATATACATGAATACATATACTGTATATATAATATATAATATATATATATTACATATGTATATATATATATATATATATATATATATATATATATATAAAAATATATATATATTACACAAATTTCATTATCCAGGCAAGTGAAGAAACCAATAGTTTCTTAATAAATCGTCAGTTCAAAAAATATCAATTCCCAGAAACAGCCTAAATTCACAAAGAAATCTGACAATGAAAACAGGCTAATGAAAAAAAAATAATTAATTGGCTAATTTGACAAAAGAAAGCAGTAACAACCTATTTATTAGGTCTCAGTTTCATAAATGATATATATATATATATATATATATATATATATATATATATATATATATATATATATATATATATATATATAAAATAAATATATATATATATTTATTTAAAATAAATTATTTACTAAATCAACGGAGTAAAACCCCCTTGAATAAAGATAAATGCAAAACTGCTTAATTGATTAATTCATGAACAACACAATTTAAGGATTAATTTATGAAGAACCCAGTCTTAGGGATTAATTTATGAACAATCTAGTCTTAAGGATTAATTTATATACAACCCAGTCTTCAGGATTAATTTATATACAGCCCAAACTTCAGGATTAATTTATGAAGAACCCAGTCTTAAGGATTAATTTATGAGCAATCTAGTCTTAAGGATTAATTTATGAGCAATCTAGTTTTAAGGAGAACTTATGAACAACCCAATTTTAAGGATTAATTTATGAACAACCCAGTCTAAAGGATTAATTTATTCACTGCCTAATCTTAAGTATAAATTCATAACACTCCCAACCTTAAGATGTGATTTAAAACAACCGCCCAATCAAATCTAAATGAAACGAAAGATGAAAGTAACGAATCATTTTCTGCTATAGTTAATAACCTCAAAAAACCCTTCTATAAAAAAAAACTGAAGCATCCCAGAATTCGAGAATACATACACCGCCGGGTGGCTCTTGAGACCTGCAAGCAACAAAGGCCTTTGCAAATTTGGAGTCATACTCGAGTGCCTGCTTGATCGCTGAGGATGACACTGTAATCCTATATAGCGGCCCTCGCTACGAAATCAGTGTTCATATCAGGCGATACTCATCCGAGGGCGCGCTCGCGCATGCTTGCTTGCTTGCTTGCGTGTGCTTGTGGTGGTGTACAGTCATAAGCCTTCGTATGCGTTATGCATGCACACGTTATCTATCTGGATATATATATATATATATGTATATATATATATATATATATATATATATATATATATATATATATATATATATATATATATATATAGATGTACGTAAAACAGACATTAATTGATAATAAAATGATAAGAAGGTTGGATGATTTATTCGTCAATGCTTATGACATTTTTTTACATTTATTCTTCCTGAAATCAAATAGTTAAACAGTCTTTATCCGTCAGTTGATATGACATTTAATGCTTTAGTTTGTTTGTATACCTACCTCCTTGAGAGAGAGAGAGAGAGAGAGAGAGAGAGAGAGAGAGAGAGAGAGAGAGAGAGAGAGAGAGAGAGAGAGAGAATTTAGAAAATATGAACATAATAATTCATATATCAGAGATCAGAATGTTTCCCTATAAAAATTTTGCCCCTCGAAAGGAAGAAACACATTCATATGGCACTATACCCCACCATAAAAGTGGCTCATGGCATGGTATTCACAAAGAATACTTTCAAATGTGGACACAAAATGTTTGTGGCATAATAATTCATACCATATCAGAGATCAGAATGTTTCCCTATAACAATTTTCACACAAACACTCATGCCCCTCGAAAGGAAGATGACACATTCACGTGGCACTATACCCCACCATAAAAGTGACTCATGGAATGATACTCACTAAGAATACTTTCAAATGTGGACACAAAATGTTTGTGGCATAATAATTCATACCATATCAGAGATCAGAATGTTTCCCTATAAAGATTTTCACACAAACACCAGTACCCCTCGAAAGGAAGATGACACATTCATGTGGCACTATACCCAACCATAAGCAACTTGACTATGAAGTGAATCAAGGTTAAGGTTCCTTAAAGAAACTTATTATATAAAGGAAAAAAACTTCTAGCATAGGCCATTCTTCAAGTTATTATAAAAACCAAAACTCGCTGTTCACTTTTCCAGCTTCAATTTTTCCTTTCGCTGACTCTCTACAGTGTAGACCAACGCTGCCACAACCAAGCCGTATTAATTCTGATTCCATTCCCATTCCCATTCCAAGGAGGTCAACCGGAAACAATTAGTTAAGTCCGCTACATTGCACACAGTATACCCCTGCTATATATATATATATATATATATATATATATATATATATATATATACATATAGATATGTATATATATACATGTATATATATACATACATATATACATATATATGTATATATATATACTGTATATATATATGTATATTTATATATATAATAATTATATATAATATATATATATATATATATATATATATATATATATATATATATATATATATATATATATATATATACATATATATATATATATATATATATATATATATATATATATATATATATATATATATATATGTATGTATTTATGTGTGTATGGCGTGCATACACACATTACTTATATATACATATATATAAAGATAAGTAGATAGTATGTGTATGTTACACATGCCCTGCTATTACTGAGGTATTAATAATGCGTTCACCTTCTTGTGTGTGTGTGTGTGTGTGTGTGTGTGTGTGTGTGCGCTGCAATGTGCTGCAAAATCGCTTCCAAGAGCAGACAAGCTTTCGTGACATTAGCACTTAAGTCATGCACAGACAATAATGATGAAAAAGAAATGAGGGAGCTGTATGTTCATTGTTTTTATAAAAGGGAAGAAGTGCTTAATGGAGACTTATAAAAGAAGTTAGGCAACAGTAGTAGGTCTGGTCAGCACTTGGATGGGTAACCGCCAGGCAAGGCCAGACGACATCGGCACATAAACCTATGAACGTTAGTGAGGCAGAGCATGTGGCCAGCAACTTCATCCCAAAGACACTTGCTGACAACAGGAAGGACAATATTTCCTGGAGTAAGAAATCAATACCTTAGATAAAGAAAGGACTTGGGGCAGAAGGCTCAAGTAAGCTACCAAATTCACGTATATATTCCCATTTTCTTGTACTCCTGTTCAAAGGTCAAGGTCTGAAGTCTCGAACATTGGAGATCAGTACCATAGATAAAGAAAGAACCTAACTGCGGATAGAGGCTCAAGTAAGCTACGAAATTCACGTACATATCCCATTTTCTTTTACTCCTGTTCAAAGGTCAAGGTCTGAGGCTAAATCACGTATATTTTCCCTATTTTCTTTCCTTCACAGGTCAAGCTCTGAAGTTAAATCACATACATTTCCCATTTTTTTTTTTACTTTCCTTCAAAGGTCAAGGTCGGAGGCTAAATCACGTATATTTTGCCTATTCTCTTTCCTTCACAGGTCAAGGTCTGAGGTTAAATCACATACATTTCCCATTTTTTTTTTACTTTCCTTCAAAGGTCAGGGTCTGAGGCTAAATCACGTATATTTTCCCTATTTTCTTTCCTTCACAGGTCAAGGTCTGAGGTTAAATCACTTACATTCCCCATTTTATTTTACTTCCCTTCAAAGGTCAGGGTCTGAGGCTAAATCACGTATATTTTCCCTATTTTCTTTCCTTCACAGGTCAAGCTCTGAGCTTAAATCACGTACATTTCCCATTTTCTTTCACTTCCCTTCAAAGGTCAAGGCTAAATCACGTATATTTCCCCTATTTTCTTTAATTCACAGGTCAAGCTCTGAGGTTAAATCACGTACATTTCCCATTTTCTTTTACTTCCCTTCAAAGGTCAAGGTCTGAGGGTCTCGGGCATTGGAGTTCCGTCAGTCGTGACCTCGGGGTCGACGGTCAAGCTCATGTGCAGCTACGACCAGAGGAAGGACCGCGACGATCCCCTCTACTCCCTCAAGTGGTACCGGGGTGTCGACCAGTTCTACGAATACATGCCGGGCAAAGTGCCCCCTGTTCGGGTATACCCACTGCCAAATCTTAATGTAGATGTGAGTCAGCTTTTTTCCTTTTTTCTCTCTTTGTGCATCTTGCTATAATAGGGTTATGTGTTACTTGTTGTATTTGAAAATCATTCAGGATTATGAGGTCCTTATCCTAAGCTCAATACAAATTAACCTGTTTGAAGTATGACCTTTGAGTTTTTGTAGCATTCTGCTTTTCCAGTTTGGATCATAACATTTACACTGTTTATTTGACAGCTATATATATATATATATATATATATATATATATATATATATATATATATATATATATATATATATATATATATATATATATATATATATATATATATATATATATATATATATATATATATATATATATATAAAGATATACAATACTTCCTAATCCTAAATGCACCAAAATATAAATACAATGAGACGTACATAGACACAAACACACACACACACATACATACATACATACATACATACATACATACATAAATACACACACACACACACACACACACACACACATATATATATATATATATATATATATATATATATATATATATATATATATATATATATATATATATATATATAATGCAAAATAACAGACAACTTTGTTGGGAGCATCACCGAAAAGGACATTAAATTCCAAACCTTTCTCTCTCTCCCCTCTCCCTCCTGCTCCTCCTCCTCGTCCTCCTGCTCCTCCTCCTCCTCCTCTCGCTCCTCCCACAGAAAAAACAGAGCGATAAAGCAACGGTAGTCCTGACGGGGGTGACGAAAGACACCTCGGGGACCTTCCGCTGCGAAGTGGTCGGAGACAAACCGCACTTCGAGACCGACGACTATGCGGAGAACATGACGGTGCTCGGTAAGTGAGCCCCAGTGGTTCGTTTGTGCGTCGAGTGAGAAGCATTACTAATAAGACTGGGCGTACGAGTGAGAAGCATTACTAATAGGATTGGACGTACGAATGAGAAGCATTACTTATGGGATTAGACGTATGAGTGAGAAGCATTACTAGTAAGACTGGACGTACGAGTGAGAAGCATTACTTATAGGATTGGATGTACGAGTGAGAAGCATTACTGATAGGATTGGACGTACGAGTGAGAAGCATTACTGATAAGATTGGATGTGCGAGTGAGAAGCATTACTGACAGGATTGGACGTACGAGTGAGAAGCATTAATGATAAGATTGGATGTATGAGTGAGAAGCATTACTGACAGGATTGGACGTACGAGTGAGAAGCATTACCGATAAGATTGGACGTACGAGTGAGAAGCATTACTAGTAAGACTGGACGTATGAGTGAGAAGCATTACTAGTAAGACTGGATGTACGAGTGAGAAGCATTACTAGTAAGACTGGACGTATGAGTGAGAAGCATTACTAGTAAGACTGAGAAGCATTACTAGTAAGACTGGACGTATGAGTGAGAAGCATTACTGGTAAGACTGGATGTACGAGTGAGAAGCATTACTAATAGGATTGGATGTACGAGTGAGAAGCATTACTAATAGGATTGGATGTATGAGTGAGAAGCATTACTGATAGGACTGGACGTACGAGTGAGAAGCATTACTAATAAGATTGGACGTACGAGTGAGAAGCATTACCAGTAAGACGGGAGGTATGAGTGAGAAGCATTACTAGTAAGACTGGACGTACGAGTGAGAAGCATTACTAGTAAGACTGGACATACGAGTGAGAAGCATTACTAATAAGATTAGACGTACAAGTAACTGCTTAGTGATAATACTAGACAGATTAGAATGGATTAGTATTAAGATTAAGTATCATTTTACCATTAAGATTGGAAGATCGGATACCAGTTTAGTAACAAGATTAGAAGTACGAGTGACAGTTTAGTAACAATATTAGATATACTACAATGGATTAGTACTAAGATTATGAGTATCAGTTTAATAATAAGATTACAAGCATTAGAATGGATTAGAGTCAAGATCTTGAGACTAATTTTGGTAATATGATTAGAACTAATAACAGTTAGTAATAAGAGTAGAGGTACTGGTTACATATTAGTAATAACATTAGAAGTATCTGTGTTATTGTAGTAATAAGATTATAAGTACAAATAACAGTTCAGTAATAAAGTCAGAAGTACAAATAACAGTTTAGTAATAAGGTTAGACGTACAAATAACAGTTCACTAATAACATCAGAATTACAAATAACAGTTTAGTAATAAGGTTAGAAGTACAAATAACAGTTTAGTAATAAGATCAGAAGTACAAATAACAGTTTAATAATAATATCAGAAGCACAAATAACAGTATAGTAATAATATCATAAGTACAAATAACAGTTTAGTAATAAGACCAGAAGTACAAATAACAGTTTAGTAATAAGACCAGAAGTAGAAATAACAGTTTAGTAATATGATCAGTAGTACAAATAACAGTTTAATGTTAAGATCATAAGTACAAATAACAGTTTAAGATTCGAATTACGACTGACAGTTCAGTAATAAGATTAGAAGTGTAAATAACAGTTTAGTAATAAGATCAGAAGTATGACTCACAATTTAGTGATAAGATGGAAGTACTAGCAATGAATAGCATCAAGAGTAGAAGTACTCATATAATTTTAGTAATAAGACCAGAAATAGGAGTAACGGATTAGTAATAAGATTAGAAATTCTAGTAGTGGATTAGTATTAAGTCTAGAAGTATTTGTTTCATTTTAGTATTAAGCCTAGAAGCACTAAAACATTCTATTTTAAAGTTTGGCAAGGGTCAAAACTAAGTGAGCCAGGAGTATCAAAATGTTTAGTAAAGAAACCAGAAGTTTTAATGACAGCTTTCATTTTTAATTGGCAAGATATAGAGTTGGGTCAGGTTAGGTTCCAAAATATTTGATTAAGGAGTTATATGACAAGCATAAACACTAAAACTTACTTCTTTTGGGTATGACAGCAATGAATTTGTGTACGATACAAATTCATTTGGTTCTGCAGCAAGAAAAAAAAAAACTTTACAAATTCTTCCTAATTTGCAAAACCAATATTACTGTATTTACTCCAATCTCTTTTTGTACAAACACAACACAAAAAGGAGATTAAATTACTGTTATTAGTGTAAATGTTTTTCACTGACCGACATCCAGTTAGTTAATGACTGACTGTTTTTAATTGCCTGGCAGCCAGTCAGTCAATGACTGACAGACTTTTTCCTTGGCTGACAGCCAATTAATCAATGACTGACTGATTGTTTTTCACTGACAGACAGCCAGTTAGTCAATGAATGACAAACAGCCAGTTAGTCAATGAATGATTGACTGTTTTTCATTGACAGACAGCCAGTTAGTCAATGAATGACAGACAGCCAGATAGTCAATGAATGATTGACTGTTTTTCACTGACAGACAGCCAGTTAGTCAATGAATAACTGACTGTTTTCACTGGCTGACAGTCAGCTTGCCAGTGACTGACTGACTGTTTTTTTATTGACTGACAGCCAGTCAGACAATGACTGATTGACTATTTTTCACTGACCGACGGCTAGTTAGCCAATGACTGACTGACTGTTTGTCACTGACTGACAGCCAGTTAGTCAACTACTGACTGTCCTCTCCGTTCTTTCCCAAGAGGTGCCCCAGTGGGGTCCCAAAATCCTCAACGTAGTACAAAGCAACATAGGCAACCG
>NC_089781.1:25072880-25082880 GCF_040412425.1 Macrobrachium rosenbergii
AGAATCGAGCCACTGGAATTTTATAACAATCACAGTTTGTACCTTTCAACAAGATCTAAAGAATTAGGTGGCATCTGGTCTATGCCGTATTTTAGCCAGGGTTGATTTGACCTGGGGTCAGAACCAGTCAGAGGTTTATGTGACCTAGGCTATCGCGTAACCCCCATGCCACTACAAGCACACACACAAAACATATATATATATATATATATATATATATATATATATATATATATATATATATATATATATATATATATATATATATGGGTATACAGTTTCGCATAATTGTTTACATTCACATTACATATTATGAAACACACGTTGTCACAATACTGCAAAACTAAAATACCAGTACGATTCAGATAACGTTAGCTGTCACAGGCTTAATAATTTTCCCAAGAGAAAGTCACAATTGTGTCTTAAGAAGTATATACCGTTTTATGACATACAGTAAATCTGAGTAGTAGATGAAACCTACTGTATATTCAGTGATATATTTCAATAAACTTATAATGGCACCCCCCAACAACCAAAACAACCGCAGTGTTCCTCATAAAAATTGTCTAAAACTAATATTTTTTCCAGAATTAATATTTCTCACACGTGAAACTTTTCACACATATAACTTCTTTCGCATTAAACAAATGCTCACAGCTTCTTATACTCATAAGGAATCAAAATTCACTCATTCTTCAACCTTACACACTGAACCAACACAGCTGAATATAATCTGGCCAAAGAGACATAGATTATCGAAAAAGTCAAATCATGACTTCGTTTACAGTTTCTTTTTTCATCACTAAAAAGCTCAAACGGTTCGCCTACTTCGAATCACCAAGAATCCACTGAGGCTACACCATGCGCCTACCTATATTCTTATGCTGTCACGCCAGTTTTAGCAACCATACAAAAAAGGACATAACTGCCGGAACAGAATTCATTTTTTGGCAGTGTCGAATATACACTTTTTGAATTTTTTTGAGTTATCCGCATCGACGTTGATTGTATGATTAACATCTCCTTTCAGCAAAGTATCAAGTTTGGCTCTCTCACCATCCAGGATGTATGGTGAGAGAGAGACACGCCTGATATTCTGCTGAAACAGTAATTCACTGATAAACTCACCGCCGATGCAGATAAATCAGAAAATGTCAAAAATTCATATTCAGCATTTTCAGCGTCTCATTTATGCTTGAGAAACATAACTGTTTCGGTAATGGCTACTACTGAATTGAACTAAATATAGAATTTGGGTCAAAAGTCAAGCATTGGGACCTCTGAGGTCACTCAGCGCTGAAACGGAAATTGACAGTAAAAGGTTTGAGAGGTGTAACAGGAGGAAAACCTCAAAGCAGACTCAATTGTTAGGAGAGGGCGGAAAGTAAGATGGAAGAAAGAGAATATGAAAGGAGGTACAGTAAAAACTTATGGCCTTAAATTAAAATGTTCATAATCACTTACCTAAACCACACCGCAATAATATAACAGGCACTACAAACTGAATTTAGTCTTGCCATTTACTTCCAAAACATGGATCCCACCTTAACGATTTAATCAGACTTCCTAAAATATTCACAAGGTGGTGATTGGATTGTTGTTCGTTCAAAATCCACAATTATGTCAATAAATTGTATTATTGGTAAAAGTAAAAAAACTTTTCCTTCGAAATCCACAATTCTATCAATAAATTGCATTATTGGTAGAAGTTACAAACTGTTCGTTAAAAATCCAGAATTATATCAATAAACTTATTATTGGTAAAGTTAAAAAATCCTCAATTATATCAATAAATTGCACTACTGGTAAAAGTTAAAAAACTGTTCGTTCAGATTCTACTATTATATCAATAAATTGCATTATTGGTAAAAGTCAAAACACTGTTCGTTCGAAATCCACAATTATATCAATGAATTGCATTATTGGTAAAAGTTAAAAACTGTTCGTTCAAAATCCAGAATTATATCAATAAATTGCATCACTGGTAGTTAAAAACTGTTCGTTCAAAATCCACAAAATCAAAAATTCATTATTGGTAAAAATTAAAAATCCACAATTATATCAATAAATTGCATTATTGGTAAAAGTTAAAAAATTGTTCATTAAAAATCCACAATAATTATCAATAAATTGCATTATTGGTAAAAGTTAAAAACTGTTCGTTCAAAATTCACAATTACATCAATAAATTGTATTATATGAAAAAAAACTGGTTATTAAAAATCCACATTGCATTACTGGTAAAAGTAAAAAATCTGGTAATTAAAAATCCAGTTATATGAAAAATTGCATTAATGGTAAAAGTTAAAAAAACTGTTCGTTCAAAATCCACAATTTATATCAATAAATTGCATTATCGGTAAAAGTTAAAAAACTATTCGTTCAAAATCCACAATTATATCAATAAATTGCATTATCGGTAAAAGTTAAAAAACTGTTCGTTCAAACTCCACAATTACATCAATAAATTGCATTATTGGCAAGAGTAAAAAAAAAGTAAACATTACTTTCGAACACCTGATCGGCGTTCCTCTTTAGTGTTTACTTTTTACTTTTACCAATAATATAATTTACTGATATAATTGTGGATTTTTAATTAACCAGAATTCTTCTAAGAGGCGGATTTCCCTTCACTAGAAGAAAGAGAAATTCATTCTCTTGACTCTATAGATAGTCTTGCCCTTATCGGTTCCTTGACTATAAAAGAGTTTTATATAATTATTTTCACTATCCTATATTCTCCAAATATCAAACATATGAAATTAGGTCTAATCACGCGTCTTTTCAAAACCTAAATTTATCTTCTGTTTTCCCATTCTGGTAACTTGATCATCAGTGAAGGATTCATTGAGATTATTCGGTACTAGACCCGATGTTCAAATCATAATCAATAATTTCCTTCTCAAAACTCAACAACACAAGCTTCGCCTGCAAAGAAATGTATATTAATGTTAAGAAAGAGTCACACATTTGGCGATCACAACCTCACATTTCATTCCATTTTGCCGTCGCAATTTTGCGCCCTGGAGCAAACATTTGTTGCAGAACTGGAGTGCCGAATGTTTGGGCAAAATCGCCTTAACGAATGAGTGTAATTTCAATATTGAATCCTCAGGAGTTCAAGCGACTTGCAGTGCTTTACTAGCCTAAAACGATTCTCCTTGTATATTGATCATTTACTTACATTTTTATCTATTTATTTATTGATTTGTCATTTTATTTTTTCTAATAATTGATCTTTTCTTTCTGTATTTCCTGTTAATTCTTTCAAATGAACATCATATTCTTTGGAACACTAGTGGATCCAGAAAAATTTCTTGGGGGCCACCAATTTTCACATTATACATACATACACACATATATAAATAAATAAATATATATATATACACATGTATATTATTTATATGCTTTAATCGATTTTTTTTTATTTTTCCAAATTTTTATATCTATGTTATCTAAATCTTCAATATTATTTTATCATTATTTTTCATGGGAAGGGCACGTGCCCAGGTGGTGCCCAGGTGCCCCCCCACCCCCAGGATCCGCTAGTGCTTTGGAAGCTTGAATGTCAAGTGACTGGCCCCTGAAGATTTGTTCCGTATGAACAGGGTTCATCTTCTGAATAATAATAATAATAATAATAATAATAATAATAATAATAATAATAATAATATTGAATTACGCGAATTTATCTTACACAGGATCTTTTCTATTTTCCTTATAATTCGCTTTCCAGGCTCAGCGATGTTGCTCAGCAACTGGCCAATATTCACACTTCGCTGAGCCTTGAAGAACGAATTATAAGGAAAACATAAAAGACCCTGTATAAGATAAATTCGCATAATACAGCCATCCTCTTCGATAAGACCTGTTTAAGAGAGGGTCTATATCCTTCAAATAATAATAATAATAATATATAATAATAATAACATAAAATATGGACTGCTTTCCAAACAATATCAACAAGTGCGCGGGTAATATGAATCGAATCAATTTATTACCCAGAAATAAATCTTATTCAGGAATAAAACAATAGAATTTCTTCACGTCTTCGTTGCCTTTCAACTTTTTCAAGCCCAAATTCGGTGGATAAAACTTCTGACGCCGGCAAGGTCAAGTCTTACCTAAATATTCATGGAAGTAATTTGTGTCGGAAAGCGTAACTTTGCATATTAATAATATTGAAAGCTTTCCAGTCACGGAGTTAATCTCTAATCAACTTCCGCTCATAAATTCCTAGTTTATATTCCTCAGACCAATCTTCTTCCTTCCAATTTATGTACAATTCTGTCAGTTTCGTAACTAACTGATTTTTTTTTTTTGTTTTTCTTATCGGGATTTCGGTTTTATTTCTAGAACAACAAATACCCTTACAAATATTTTGCAGTAATTTGAAGATTTTCCTGTGTACATAAAGTTTACGATTAGGAAAAAAATTCTCTGAAAAAAAAACAATTATTTCGAATATAAACTGCAGTAGTTTTGAAGACCTTCCTCATTCAGAGATATTTTCAACTGAAAAAAAATTCTCTGAAGCAAAACAACTACTATCAACTATCCAAGAAAATAAACTGCGGTCATGCTTAGATTTTCCGATGTAAAAAAAATTTCCAATTGAAAAAAATTGTAAAATTCTTTTTTTGTTGGCATCTTTATTTATTTAAATATATTTTTTTTTTAAATCAGGCCCATAAACCTTTGACATTTATAGATGCTTCTCACAGCACAAGAGAACAATTGAGAGTTACTCTGACGGCAACCAAACAATAGGTCAATTTGATCTTGCACATTATTTTGTTCGGCACGCAAATTCTATACGTGATGCCCCTCGTGAAAAAAAACAATTTTCGAATCAACAGCCCTTGGTAACAAGAAAGACTAAAACTTATCATAATTTGTATTGTAAACTTTATCTCCAATTTCACTATATAAAAAAAAACTATATTCATAAGTAATGAATTATTTTTCTGCATCAAAAAATCAGTTAATTTTTTATCTATTTCAAACGCAATATAATTTTGAGTCATAATTTCGATCTGATGTTAAGTAAGGTCAATAACCTTAAATTCGGTGACTAAAAATAAATATACTTTATTAAGTCGTTTCGCTTTAGCTCGGATCCTGGTTGCGGTCGTATTTCGCCTCATGAATTTATAAAAAAGACAAAGTATAAATCAATGTAGTTTACATTTATTACGGCGGATTTGCGAATTTAAGACAAACAAAGTTGTAGCAAAATCGATAATATATAAATAATATAGATATGTATATATATATATATGTATATATATATATATATATATATATATATATATATATATATATATATATATATATATATATATATATATATATATATATATATATATATATATATAACTAACATATACATATACTAACTAACGAACCAAGGAAGCAGTCCTTCCAGGACCTAAATCAATCAATCAATTCATCGTCATCACTGTCTATCTATTCTTAAGAAAAATGTCCATCTTTCGATTCCAAACGTTTCACTCTCTGCTCATGACACACTCAGTTCTTCTCAGGTATCTGAATAAGCTTTAGGGACGTTGAGTCTGGTCACTACGTGAATGGGTAACCTTTTATTAAAATCTAGGCCGAGCAGTTAACTTACTTTTAAACAAAGAGGCCATCTTTGAGTTCTTACGCAATAATTTCAATGGGAATTTCAAAATCAAATTCAAAGGAAAAAGTGGAGAGTTAGATGGAAATACAATGGAAACTTGTGATTGTGTGGTTTTTGTAATGTTACTAGAATTTCAAGACGAAATTAGCAAAACAGTCAATATCAGCAAGACGACCACAATAATAATAATAATAATAATAATAATAATAATAATAATAATAATAATAATAATAATAATAATAATCATGCAGAAGAGTGTGCTACTAGAAATAGCACACACAGTGAAAAAGTGATGGACTCCTAAGGAGGCAGGATGCAACCCCCTAAAAATAATAATAATAATAATAATAATAATAATAATAATAATAATAATAATAATAATAATAATAATAATAATAATTATAACACGTCTTTACAATGCTAGCTAATGGAAAAATAAGCTAAAACCAGCTATCTTACCTTCATGCTGTGAGAAGGAATATAATTTACATGAAAAAGTTAACATACCACGAATAGGAAATTCGACGAAAAATATAAGCACTGATGGACCACATTCCATCACATACGCTCGACTTCAAAAACGCAATGTTTGTTTTTTCTAAAACGAAGATGTATCAACATTGTGAAAATAATTGTTCGACTACCAAGTAGTGTTTCAATATATCATACACACCGGATTTTACCCGTGTTAAAAAAAAAAATCTATCTGTATATCAACTAGGCTTACATACATATATATTTTATGGTAAAAGGTTTGTTGTCATATTTAGATAGAGTATAATGATGTTTTAAGATAAGATATATGGGTGCTTTCATGATGAAAAAAGGGAGTAAGGGGTGTGTTTAAATGCAGATGCCATTGACGCATCGTACCTGGGCTTAAGTAATACTTGAAAGTGATTTATACACAACAATGTACTTTATACCTGTTGTTGATCTAATATCTAACAGTCTGCCCTTACTTAGAGGAATTAATATCTCATATCAGTGAAAAGCTGTTTTCGTTATTCTTATTGTAACTGGAAAGGGGAAAAATCTCGATAAAAGAATGTTTTCATAAACGGAAAAATTTCGATTGAAAAGATGTGTTTTCATAAAACGGAAAAATTTCGAAAAAAATTTCTGTTTTCATGAAACGGAAAAATTCCGATAAAAGAAATTCTGTTTTCATGAAACGGAAAAATTTCGATAAAAAAATTTCTGTTTTCATGAAACAAAAATAAAAAAAAATTTTCCTGTTTTCATGAAACTGAAAAATTTCGATAAAAAAATTTTTTTCAAACGGAAAAATTCCGATAAAAACTTGTTTTTATGAAACGGAAAAATTTCGATTAAAAAATTTGTTTTCATGAAAAGGAAAATTTTCGATAAAAACGTTTTCATGAAACGGAAAAATCTCGAAAATTTTTTGTTTTGTTTTCATGAAACGGAAAAATTTCGAAAAAATTTTTCATGAAACGGAAAAATCTCGACAAAAATTTCTGTTTTCATGAAATGGATTTTTTAAAAACTTTTTATTTTCACGAAACAGGAAAATTTCGAAAAAAAATTTGTTTTCATGAAACGGAAAAATTTCGAAAAAAAGTTTTTCATGAAACGGAAAAATTTCGAAAAAAAGTTTTTCATGAAACGGAAAAATCTCGATAAAACAAATGTCCATTTTCATTGATGATTTATTTTCCTTCAATACAAAATCCCGTTAGAGACTTGAAAACTTCTATACATTTTTTGAAGAATGAAGAACGACCTAAGAACGAAGATCATTGCTAAGGATGTAGATAATGTTTAAGAATGAATGTAAAAATGTTCAAGAACAAAACCCATTCTTAAGAATGAGTGCACCACACTTGACTTTATAGGCCTAAGGTCCCCCCCAAAAAAAAGAGTGCATGTTATTAATGATGCAAAATAACGATTTACCAGAAGACAATTCCTTTCCACAAAAGATGATTATATCCCCACAGACCAACGTTTCCCCGAAAATGCTTTCATTTTTCCGCAATCATTACTGAACTGAAGTTTGTCCAGAATAGAAAGGTTAATTTTTCCGTTGTAGCTAACGGATAATGCAAAGTCTTTGCATTTTTCCTACATTGATTACGATAGAGCAAGTACTTTCGAATATAATTTTTTTTTTTTTTTTTTTTGTTTCTCTGAGTGGCATATTTGTTTTGATTTAATGACCTAGACATTTTAAGTTTTGGAATGCCTTCTTTTCCTACTTTTATCATTTGGAATGCCTTCTTTTCCTACTTTTATCATTGGGAATGCCTTCTTTTCCTACTTTTATCATGTGGAATGCTTTCTTTTCCTACTTTTATCCTTTGGAATGCCCTATTTTCCTACTTTTATAATTTGGAATGCCTTCTTTTCCTACTTTTATCATGGGAATGCCTTCTTTTCCTACTTTTATCATGGGAATGCCTTCTTTTCCTACTTTTATCATGTGGAATGCTTTCTTTTCCTACTTTTATCCTTTGGAATGCCCTATTTTCCTACTTTTATCATTTGGAATGCCTTCTTTTCCTACTTTTATCATTTGGAATGCCTTCTTTTTTTACTTTTGGCATTTTGATTGCCTTCTTTTCCTACTTTCATCATTTGGAATGCCCTATTTTCCTACTTTTATAATTTGGAATGCCTTCTCTTCCTGCTTTCATCATTTGGAATGCCTGTTTTTCCTACTTTTATCATTTGGAATGCCTTCTCTTCCTACTTTTATCATTTGGAATGCCTTCTTTCCCTACTTTTATCTTTGGAATGCCTTATTTTCTACTTTTATCATTTGGAATGCCTTCTTTTCCTACTTTTATCATTTGGAATGCCTTCTTTCCATACTTTTATCATTTGGAATGCCTTCTCTTCCTACCTTTATCATTTGGAATGCCGTCTTTTCCTACTTTTATCATTTGGAATGCCTTCTTTTCCTACTTTTATCATTTGGAATGCCTTCTTTTCCTACTTTTAACATTTGGAATGCTTTCTTTTCCTACTTTTAACATTTGGAATTCCTTCTTTTCCTACTTTTATCATTTGGAATGCCTTCTTTTCCTACTTTTATCATTTGGAATGCCTTCTCTTCCTACTTTTATCATTTGGAATGCCTTCTCTTCCTACCTTTATAATTTGGAATGCCGTCTTTTCCTACTTTTATCATTTGGAATGCTTTCTTTTCCTACTTTCAACATTTGGAATGCCTTCTTTTCCTACTTTTATCATTTGGAATGCCTTCTTTTCCTACTTTTAACATTTGGAATGCCTTCTTTTCCTACTTTTATCATTCGAAATGCCTTCTTTTCCTACTTTTATCAAATGATCATTTATACATTCAAGTTTTGCTTTACTGCTTCTTGTGGATGAGTTTTAGCGAACTTCCTTCATCCTACATGACCTGAAAAAAAGTTTGAACTGTCCTGAGGTTGTTAACCTGTGTTTAAAATTTTCATTTAACATCCCGTGATTGGTAACTCAACCTTAACGTTCCTAAAGATATCACTAATTGCTCCTCATTAATTTTACGTGACAATTATTCACCATTCAATAAAAAAATCAGGTACACTTTTTCATCGTTGATGTTTTCCGGAAACTAAAAATTTACAAAATAGAAAAATGTCTTGTTTTCATAATTATAAAGTTAACAAACATTTTCCATCGTTATAGCAGCATCAATTGAAGGTGGTATTTCTTAGAAAAACTATCACATCAATGTGAGAAAATATAGTGTCTACCTTAACATAAAAAAAAAAAAATAGGTATTCAATTGCGCTGGCATGACAAATCATAATTCATACTATTGATTAGTTTTTCAATTTTTTTTACACAATATCGAATGAAGTGTTATTTCTTAGCAAAACTATCACATCGATGTGGGAAAATATAGTGACTGTCTTAACAGTATGACAATAAAAATTTAAAAAATAGGCACTCAATTGCGCTGGCATGAGTCAGCTTACAATACGACCAATCATAACTCATACTCTTTATTAGTTTTTCTACTTTTTTCATTTTCTTTTATACAGTATCAAATGAAAGTGCTATTTCTTAGAAAAATTATCACATCGATGTGAGAAAATATAGTGACTATCTTAATACAAGGACAATAAAAAAAAAATAAGCACTCATTTGCTCTGACATTAGTCAGCTTAAAATAAGACCAATCATAACTCATACTATTTACTAGTTTTCTTTCTCACTTTTTCTTTTTTTTTATACAAAACGTAATACACGAAAAAGAACAATAGGTAACCGTTTCAAACTGGCGTCAATGTCAGTGTAACTACTTAACAAGTTGAACGTTTAAAATAAAAGTGAAAAAAAAATAATATATGCGATTGATCACGACAATAACATTGT
>NC_089781.1:25087880-25102880 GCF_040412425.1 Macrobrachium rosenbergii
ATCAGGTACATAAAGTCTTTCTCTCTCTCTCTCTCTCTCTCTCTCTCTCTCTCTCTCACTCTACTTTCTCTAGGAATCGCTAGATACTTTCTCTCCTCTCTTTCCTCTGCTTCTTCTTCTTTCCCTCCCTCTTCTTCTTTTCTCCTCCTTCTTCGTCTTCTCCTTCTTATTCTCATTCGTCTTCTTCTTCTTCTTCTTCTCTTTTCTGCTTCTTCTTCTTCTTCTTCTTCTTTCTTCTTCTTCTTCTTCTTCTTCTTCTTCTTCTTCTTCTTCTGCTTCTTCTTCTTCTTCTTCTTTTCCTCTCTCTTCTTCTTTTTCTTCTGCTTCTTCTCCTTCTTCTTCTTCTTCTCCTCCTCCTCCCTCTTCTTCTTCTTCTTCTCCTTCTTTTTCTCCTTCTTCTCCTTCCTCTTCTTCTTCTTCTCCTCCTCCTCCTCCTCCTCCTCCTTCTTCTTCTTCTTCTCCTTCTTTTTCTCCTTCTTCTCCTCCCTCTTCATATTCTTCTTCTCCTCCTCCTCCTCCTTCTTCTTCTTCTTCTCCTCCTCCTCCTCCTCCTTCTTCTTCTTCTTCTTCCCAGACTCACGAAAGCATTATTATGACTTGTCGTTCAACCAGGCGCGAACACAAGAATTCTTTTATGAGCTAAGTTTTTAAAACTAATCTACGCGAAGTGAAACTTGTTTTTCCTTCCGGGGTTATTTGGCAATCCAGAGGCGTTTTAAGCGTTAGAAAATGAGTCACTTCTCTCTCTCTCTCTCTCTCTCTCTCTCTCTCTCTCTCTCTCTCTCTCTCTCTCTCTCTTTACTGACTGGGGATGACACCCGCAGATTCGGAAGTGGAGTTCATCGCTTTTCTTTGCGAGTTTGAAATAAAATTGCTTTGGTTAATAACTTAGTTTTCGGAAAAACCGCGTATCCTGATTTCTGTATAGCGTGGAAATCGGGATAAAAAATCTTCCCTGTTTTCTTTCTTTAGTTCCGTCTTTGTTAGTTGGTCAGAGTCAATCGGTCTACACAAGGCATTTTACTTCTTTTTAGTTTTCTGAAAAGAAAACTATTGTGCCGGCTTTGTCTGTCCGTCCGCACTTTTTTCTGTCCGCTCTTAAATCTTGAAAACTACTGAGGCTAGAGCGGCTGCAAATTGGTATGTTGATCATCCACCATCCAATCATCAAACATGTCAAATTGCAGCCCCCTAGCCTTAGTAGTTTTTATTTGATTTAAGGTTGAAGTTAGCATAATAGTGCTACTAGCAACTATATAGACAGGCCACCACCACCGGCTGAGATTTTCATTGGCCGCGGCTCATACAGCATTATACCGAGACCCCAGAAAGATAGATCTATTTTCGGAGGCCTTGATTATACGCTGTGCAGAAAACTCGACTGCGCCGAAGAAACCTTCTCAAGTTGATTAAGTAGCCTAAAACACAGGAAGTATACATAAAAACTTGTCAGTACATCCATCCGACAGTAACACACATGGCAAAAAAAAAAGAAGATAAACAAAGTGAAAGCAACACAATATAAGTAAAGCCGTTCAGACGAGGTCTCCATTAACTAATGACTTGGCGCAAAACACAAGTGATGGAGGTTTCCGGCGGCGGTAAACAAAGATAATCCCACCATTTATACTTTGTATATCTCCCCGAGAGATAAGAAAAAGCCGCTCTTCACCCGGTCAGGGGAGGGGGAGGGAGGAGGAGGGAGGAGAGGGGGGAGGGGAGGAGGAGGGGAGGGGAGGGGGGGGGAGGGGAAAAGGAGGGAGGGGAAATGGGGAGGATGAGGGGAAGGGAAGGGAAGGAAAGGGAAGGGGAAGGGAGGATGGGAAGGGGGGACGGAAGGGGAAGGGTGGGAAGGAAGGGGAAGGGAAAGGGAAGGATGAGGGAAAGGGAAGGAGAGGGGAAGGATGGGGGGAGGATGAGGGGGGGGAAGGGATGGGGAGGGAAGGAAAAGGGAAGGGAAGGGGTGGAGGATGGGGAGGGATGGGGGGGGAGGGAGGATGAGGGGAAGGAAGGGAGGGGAGGGGATGTGGGGGATGGGGAGGAGGAGGAGAATGAGGGGAGGGGGATGGGGAGGAGAAGGATGAATGGGAAGGGGAGGATGAGGGGAAGGAAAAGAGAGAGGGGGAAGGGGCGGGGCAAGCTGAAGGAGGAAGAGGACACCGTGGGTGGGGGTGAAGGGGCGGGGGCTGGGGAGCTAATATGTACAGCTTTAACGTCTTTACGGAGGAGATGGAAAAGGAAGAAAAGTAGGAAGGCTTAGGGGAATCCTCTCCTTATTTCTTCCTTTGTTGTCTATGAAATCTTTTCCATTCGTGATTTAATTCATCACTTCGTCTAGTTTATTCTTATGGGTCCATAAATCTTCGTTGCAGATCTATTCCTACTTCATATTACCCATAATGCTTTCGCTCGAATCCTGGTATTATCTTAAAACCAGTGAGCGAGCTTAATTGAGCTGTCTTGCCCGTCTCGGTGGCTTTGCCATAAAGATTAGTTTAAAAGAGCAATAAATAAAAAAAATAATACATAAAGTTTGTTATAGGTGAAATAATTTTGAAAGATTAAAAATTAAAAAAGTAAAGAGTTTTTTGAATGTGAAATTCCTTGGTGGATTAGATTTCATGAAATTTAGGCAGTTATCCTAGCCACAGGGAGAATTTTGGCCATTTTAGCGACAGTAATAGTTAGAGAAGCTGGAGAGCAAACCTGAAGAAAGGGAGGGGAAAATGGAGAAAATGGAGGTCAAGTAAAAGGCTCAAATATGGGTGCAGCTACGTGGGAGCTGATGAGACGCTGCAAACACCCTTTAGTAATGCCTACAGTACACCAAGTGAGGTTCACTGACGGGACTAAAACCCCCGTACGGGAAATGCTTGGGTGGAGAAATGCACGTCACATTACATAACAAAATACGGGGAAAAAAACACTTTAAAAGAAGAAGAAGAGTGGCTGGTGATGAGGAACGAAGCTATGGATGTAGGTAACGGGAAAGTAGTCTTGTGCTAAAAACTGGGAAAGTCCCGCAAAAAAAGCTGCGGCTTGAAAAGACTTTCAAATTACCTACGGGTTGCCCTAGGGCCAGTGGTTTTCAACCTTTCTGTGCCCATGGCCCATTTTTGGCATCCCTAAATACTCATGGCCTAACTGCCCTTCAGAATTGTGTAATGAAGAAAATAGGATTATTATAAAGCATTCTCAGAACACTTTATTAGTTTTACATTTTCATTTATGGAATTATTTTTCAGGACCTTTATTGGTTATACTTTTTCATTTATGAAAGAAAGCACTGGCCTGCAGTTACTGTAAATGATTTGTCATTTTTTAAATACTATTTTGAAGGTGTCGTTGCCATGGCCCCCCCTCAGAACTGCCCATGGCCCACAGGTTGAAAAACCACTGCCCTAGGCTTAGGAGGAATAGCACGCGCCAGTGAATGCTGGCTTAACCTTACACTTAATGTAATGCCTCCGAGTAATTTCATCTATCGTCATTCACAGTCTTTCTTTTTCATATCTTTGATAGTCAAGAAAGCAAGAAGTTGTCACAGGGCAAGCATAAACAAGGGGCCAATGTGCAGCGTCAGGCGTCTTTGTAAACGTCTGAGGTGAACTTTTATGTGGAGAGATTTCATCTGTTTCTCGGGAATTGTGTCTCTACATCTAACAGACACATGAACTGAAACTGCCAAAAAAAAAGGAGCTAGAAAAAAGTTGCTATTTGAATTTGAATAACTGTTCATGAAGAAAACTGACACTTCGAGAAGTTGAACAGTACGCTTGTCAGATAAAGGAGGGCGAGACATGATGCAAAATAATATTGTAAAAGAGAAGAATCAACTCGAGGAGACGGGACAGAGAAGAAAGGTGGGTGATAATGACTAAGCTGTAAAAAAAAAAAAAGGTATAGGACTAATATAGAGTAAATGAAGGAAAAGATAGCGTTTTAGAAACAAAAACAATAGTGACTGGTTTTAAACTAATCCG
Source organism: Macrobrachium rosenbergii (assembly GCF_040412425.1). NCBI lineage: Eukaryota > Metazoa > Arthropoda > Malacostraca > Decapoda > Palaemonidae > Macrobrachium > Macrobrachium rosenbergii. Next base: position 25,091,864 of record NC_089781.1, read on the forward strand.
AAAATATTGAGAATCTGACATTTAGTTTGGAAAGAAAGACCCTCGACACAATGGACCACGGCCCTGCCTGAGAGCATAGTCAAGAAATGGACCAGCCAAGAACGAGCAAAAATACCGAAAGATGAAATAAAAAAAATAGTTATTTAAAACTACATAAACGTATGAAATGTGAAGGAAGGCGAATGCATGAAAACAACAAAGCAAAACAACACCCAAAGAAACTAAACTTCAACAAAACAGGAAAGAAGACAACATAAATACCGACGAAGGATGGGGGGGTGGGGCGAGAAGGGGTAGGCCCTTTAGAGGGGGATTGGGGAGGGAATAGTCAACGATTAGAAGGACATCTGGTGATGAGAAAGAAAAGATTCCATTATTCCAGGTCAGCTCCTAAAGACGAAAGCCAGTCATTACCGAGCCATTCCGAATACAATGAACTTAGCTTCCCATTCACGCGAAAATGTAATTTACAATTAAATTCCCTCTCTTAACAATTCCTAATTTCGGGATTCAATGCCTGATGCTATTTCGGGAATTTCAGAAGCCCTCGGGAATAAGACGAGGAGAAGAAGAGAGAAAATTGAAGGGATTTCTTTTATTTTTTTTTCCTTCTCTTCAACAACAGATAAGAGCGATGTGAGAATCTTCACTAAGTCCGTTGACTGACGTGATGAGGACTTTGGCGTTGCTGCGTCATTTTATTAGGAAGGAGTGAATGATCTCTGTGGGGACAAAGACCTTTTGCTAATATAAAGTTTATTGTAACCTTTGAGGGACGAATCAAAAGCACACAGTTCGTTGTGACAATATAAATTATAAATATATATGCTGTACACTTCTCTCTCTCTCTCTCTCTCTCTCTCTCTCTCTCTCTCTCTCTCTCTCTCTCTCTCTCTCTCTCTATATATATATATATATATATATATATATATACAATTACATAGGTATATATATGTATGTATATATATGTATACACATACACACATATATACATACATATATATATACATACACATACACACATATATATATATATATATATATATATATATATATATATATATATATATATATATATATATATATATATATATATATATGAGAGCTGTGATGGATCTCATACGATTTGTTTACTTGACTGTACACGCGTTACAGCGACAAAGAGAGAGAGAGAGAGAGAGAGAGAGAGAGAGAGAGAGAGAGAGAGAGAGAGAGAGAGAGAGAGAGAGCATTCCACTCCCAAAACCGTAGAGAGCAGCTTCAGCAACAGCAGCAGCAGCTCCAATTCCAGCTGCCAGTGTAATAATCGTTGTGAAAAGGAGCGGAAAGAGGCGAGAATGTGGTTCATAAAAATGTCACTGTCCCTCGGCCCGACAAAATATGAGTCTTGTAATGAATTTCTGCCTTAATAATTGTGACGTATCTCGTCTATTTCTACCCTGCTTGCCTCTTGCTTGCTTGCTTGTTGGTGTCCTCCTCGCTGACCTACTACCTCTGGCCGGCCTTCGCGTAGGCCGACCGGTTTGTGCGACACATTTTACGGCGGGAAAAGACGTGAAAAATAAATATAAAGGTTTCAGTGGACTTTCCGCTCCTGGCGCGTTTTCATTTTTTTTCGAGGGAAGGGGAAGGGGAGAGGGGAGGGTGGTGGGAGGGATATGCACAGAGGGGAAGGGGTTGTTGAACAAAGATATTTATGAGAGACACGTTTGACAAAATATTTTTTTTTTTAACTCGGCGTCAAAGTGAGACGAGGGGGAACTGAGCAACATCATTTTACAAAACGCAACCACTGCTTGCGCATGCGCACGTCTAAGCACACGGACAAACAAGAACTGATACGTTGAGATTGGCGAAAATGCAACCGCACCGCCCGTTTGATATTTATTGAACTCACAAGGCAAGACAATGTATGGGGCGGGTGAGGGAACGCAAACCTCTGCGCGCGCAGATAGAAGCCAAGCAAAGAATTAAAAGATTTTTTTCCGTGTGCTTGAAGTCAGGAATTACAACAATTAGGCCAAACCGTGACATTCAAAATACTGGGGGTCAGGAGGCACACATGACTTTGGCCAACGCTTAAAGAACTTATTGTTAGATTCGTTTAGTTTCTTCTGTGTAGTTTGGTCAGTTACCAAACCAACGTAGGTCCACACCAGTTATTCTACTAGCTTTTACACATCACAGCACCTACGGGGCCACCTTAGGGCAGGGACCTATGCTGGCATGAAATATCCTTCAGGATCTAAGTATTCGCTTCGTTAAAGAAAAAAAAAATAATAGTTTCGATCTAGCAACGGTACCGAAAAAAAACTGCACTCGGATCCATGTTGAAACTCAGTCAAATCGCCAATGGCTCATGTTCAACAAAACCTTCTTAGACACCCGTCAATAACGTTTACAAATTTCCTAGACAGACACACCATTCAAATGAAGGAATACATAATCTCTCCGGAAGAAGCAGTGAGGCAAGTGAACATTCTGCACAAATTCTACGTCTTTATCTGACTCGTATCAGACAGCCTGTATGTGATGGCAGTTACACTACCAGCCCAGACTATGAAAACGTCTCTAATCATGGAAAAGTAAGTATGGAAATATTCACCAGAACGACAAGACAATTTTTAATTAGGATGATATTTTCACCACACATTACTTTTTTTTATATATAGCTGCTATTTTATAATACCTTGTAACAAACGCAGTAAAATGAAATACATTTCCGAAAAAAATGAGATAAGAACACAGGCTAACCTTATTTTCACTCATGACTGCAACTCCCATTTAGAAATGAGCAAATAAAATGAAACTAAAAACTAAATGACCCTAGATTGGCATAATACCAAAACATCAATTACAGCTGTAAAATAACAAGACATACTTTTAACCAAGTACCAATGACCACAGTTATTGATTGCAACGACATTTGACTTAAATCAATAAACATCAATAGGCCTTTCAACGAAAATCAGATACCTGAAAAATGATTCCAAGTAGGAGGTCTGGATGAGTGAGATGGCTGGAGTTTCTTACAGAGAGAGAGAGAGAGAGAGAGAGAGAGAGAGAGAGAGAGAGAGAGAGAGAGAGTGGAGTGGAATTAAGGGTTCCCTTTGATCGTAATGCAGAGTAAAATGAAGATTTCAAATTAGTTTTTTTCAATTTATGAAAATATGAGAGAGAGAGAGAGAGAGAGAGAGAGAGAGAGAGAGAGAGAGAGAGAGAGAGAGAGAGAGAGAGAGAGAGAGATGATGTGCATTGTAGAGTGTAATATGTAATACCAGAACTATTACTTGCTTGAAAAAAAGTTAAATTACACAGGTTTCATATTCGTCTCTTTCAGACGGGTTGTAGTAATTTTTCACGAGATACATTAATTTACTTTTGCTTTTAAAAGCGATTTCAATTCCCTCTCTTGAGAACATGCCTTGTTCGTTCGTTTTCCATGGTAGGATATGTTCAAAAAGTAAAATCTGGTTGGCTCATGAGTTACCTGTTGCCTTAGTCTGACTATGTTGGTTTGTGGCTCATAAGTTACCTGTAGTCTCAGTATATCTATGTTGGTTTGTAGCTCATAAGTTACCGGTAGTCTCAGTATATCCATGTTGGTTTGTAGCTAATAAATTACCGGTAGTCTCAGTATATCTATGTTGGTTTGTGGCTCATAAGTTACCAGTAGTCTCAGTATATCTATGTTGGTTTGTGCTCTGGTTTGTAGTCTCAGTATATCTATGTTGGTTTGTAGCTCATAAGTTACCTGTAGTCTCAGTATATCCATGTTGGTTTGTAGCTCATAAGTTACCGGTAAGTATATCCATGTTGGTTTGGAGGTCTCAGTATATCTATGTTGGTTTGTGGCTCATAAGTTACCAGTAGTCTCAGTATATCTATGTTGGTTTGTAGCTCATAAATTACTGGTAGTCTCAGTATATCTATGTTGGTTTGTAGCTCATAAGTCACCGGTAGTCTCAGTAAATCTATGTTGGTTTGTGGCTCATAAATTACCCCTAGTCTCAGTATATCTATGTAAGTTTGTGGCTCATAAGTTACCGCTAGTCTCAGTATATCTACGAAGGCTTGTGGCTCATAAGTCACCAGTAGTCTCAGCATCTTTATGTTGGTTTGTGGCTCATTAGTTACCGGTAGTCTCAGTAGGTTCGTAGCTCATAAGTTACCGGTAGTCTAAGTCTGTCTATGCTGTTGTAGTTCATAAGTTACCGGTAGTCTCAGTATATCTATGTTAGTTTGTAGCTCATAAGTTACTGGTAGTCTCAGTATATCTATGTTAGTTTGTAGCTCATACGTTACTGGCAATCTCAGTCTATGTAGTTCACAAGTTACCGGTAATTTCAGTATATCTATGTTGGTTTGTAGCTCATAAGGTGCCTACAGTCTCAGACTTTCTCTACTGGTTGGTAAAGGCAGGAGGTCCACACCAGGCCTCCACTTCCCTCTCGCGTCTGGCTAGACTCACGATCCAAACCTCCTTTTTACTGTACTGCCAGTATAAATCCGCCTAAACCTAAACCTAAACCAACCAACCAAACACCTAGTCTCAAAAACCACCAACCAGCCAACCATGAACTGTCTAATCCTCGCGGGGCGTTGCACAGCCGATAAACAAAACAGCGGAACGAAGCCCAGCGTGAACTCCAGATAAATCAACGTCAGGTGTCTAATAGTTGGCAAAGCAACTCGAACGTAGCAAACGGCTGAAGAAGGATCATTACCAATCCCCGCCGTTGAGAATTCATTACTCTTCTCAATGTGCAATTTCGCCGACTGCGCGGATGCCCCGATGAGCTTCTGATAGCGCTTAGGTATCTGAGGGGGCTCGACCTAGCACTACTTTCTTCTTCCTCTTTTCTTAGTTTGAGAAAATACGCAACGCTTTTTCAGTAGTTTTTTTTTAGTTTCTTTTTTTTTAGTTCTTAATTGCGTTATTGCTTTCTCTACAGATCGTTCTGTTTTATTATTGCCTCGGCTCCTCTCTGCTTACAAATTTTAGTGCTAAGGTATCTGAGAAGTTCGACCTAGTACTACTTCTTCTTCCTCTTTTCTTAGTTTGAGAAAATACGCTATGCTTTTTCAGTAGTTTTTTTTATTAGTCCCTAATTCCGTTTTTGCTTTCTCTACATCATTCTGTTTTATTATTGCCTCTCTCTCTCTCTCTCTCTCTCTCTGTTCACAAATTTTACCTAAATGGTAACACAGATATAAGCACAAAACAAGCAAACACACACTCGATATCTCAGCAAATCTTCGAGATCCGTCCACTTCGTTCTGAAATTCCCGTGCAAGCATTAGTGAAAGCTAAAATAAGTTAAGTGTATCTTAGTTTTACCAGACCACTGAGCTACAAAATCGAATGAAACGTTACATTAAAGACTTACAGCAAACTATTTGAAATGGCCGTTTTATTTTTCTTCACTGAAACAGAATTAAGAATAGTACCATAAAATGTCTTCATCTGATTTCTGTGCCTCAAAAATAAACTGGCAAATTTCCTCATATATATATATATATATATATATATATATATATATATATATATATATATATATATATATATATATATATATATATATATATATATATATATATATATATATATATATATATATATATATATATATATATATATATATATATTAGGACCACTCACATTCGTCCATCAATCTCCAGACACTCGAAAAACTTAATACCAAGGATCTCTTCCAATGGAATTTTTATGTTTTAAAAGCCAATCAATCACAGAACCGAATGATTTCGGGAATAAATTCAGGACCGTAATGCAGCAATAGCAGCAGCAGCAGCACCAACAGCAGCAGAAGCAGCGTTGCCAAATCTCTAACTAAGTGATGGCAGCAGCAACGTATCGAAATTTATCAGCGCCAGATATAAATTCCGGGAATCTATTAAGCGCGCCATTTATATGCGCAGATATCTGCCGCCATACTTTACTGCGTAGAGTTTTACTCCGTCGGAACAATTCATAAAGAGATAACGATTGACACAAGAATCGATGCGCCGAGGGATCGCTCGTTTCGTATCGATTCTCGTGGCGGTAATTATTATTTGTGTGATTGATTTGTGGGACTGACGGGGTAATGAGAAAATCTCGTATTAATTACATTCGTGCATTTGCGGATATATATGCAGTGATTGCCTAACGTCATTTGGGATTGATTTTATATATGTGTATATATATATATTATATAAATATAGCAAATGATTTATTTCTACACAAATTAACGTGGCAAATAATTCGATTTTTTAATTACTAGTGAATAACCTACAATTTACCTCGGAAATTAACTGTTATGTATATATGAATGCATATATATATACATATATATACATATATATATGTATATATATAATTTATATATAATGGTAAAGGTCGAACGAAAAATACAAATTATTTGCTAATAATTAGAAAAAAATGAATTCTTTGCTAAAATAATTTGTGAAAAAATAAATCATTATCTAAAACAATATATGAAAAATAAATGAATATTTTGTAAATGTCATTGTATTGAGGAAACAAACCCTAATGATTGTGAAACAGAAGCCACAGACAGGGCAAAAAAAAAAAAGTCGACGTGACTGGATTAGCTAACAATAGAGGCATTACACTAATAACATTTGTGCTGAAATTGTTTTGTATGTTTAGCCTTAACAGGCTGAGAGAAGCATAATAGCAGTTGTGCTGAAGTTATTCTGTAAGTTTAGTCTCAACAGGCTGGGAGAAGCTAATAGCAGTTGTGCTGAAGTTATTCTGTACGTTTAGTTTCAACAGGCTGAGAGAAGCTTAATAGCAGTTGTGCTGAAGTTATTCTGTATGTTTAGTTTGAACAGGCTGAGAGAAGCTTAATAGCAGTTGTGCTGAAGTTATTCTGTATGTTTAGTTTCAACAGGCTGAGAGAAGCTTAATAGCAGTTGTGCTGAAGTTATTCTTTATGTTTAGTCTCAACAGGCTGAAAGAAGCTTAATAGCAGTTGTGCTGAAGTTATTCTGTATGTTTAGTCTCAACAGACTGAGAGAAGCTTAATAGCAGTTGTGCTGAAGTTATTCTGTATGTTTAGTTTGAACAGGCTGAGAGAAGCTTAATAGCAGTTGTGCTGAAGTTATTCTGTATGTTTAGTTTCAACAGGCTAAGAGAAGCTTAATAGCAGTTGTGCTGAAATTATTCTTTATGTTTAGTCTCAACAGGCTAAAGACGCTTAATAGCAGTTGTGCTGAGTTATTCTGTATGTTTAGTCTCAACAGGCTGAGAGAAGCTTAATAGCAGTTGTGCTGAAGGTATTCTGTATGTTTAGTCTCAACAGGCTAAGAGAAGCTTAATAGCAGTTGTGCTGAAGTTATTCTGTATGTTTAGTCTCAACAGGCTAAGAGACGCTTAATAGCAGTTGTGCTGAGTTATTCTGTATGTTTAGTCTCAACAGGCTGAAAGAAGCTTAATAGCAGTTGTGCTGAAGTTATTCTGTATGTTTAGTCTCAACAGGCTAAGAGAAGCTTAATAGCAGTTGTGCTGAAGTTATTCTGTATGTTTAGTCTCAACAGGCTGAGAGAAGCTTAATAGCAGTTGTGCTGAAGTTATTCTGTATGTTTAGTCTCAACAGGCTGAGAGAAGCTTAATAGCAGTTGTGCTGAAGTTATTCTGTATGTTTAGTCTCAACAGGCTGAGAGAAGCTTAATAGCAGTTGTGCTGAAGTTATTCTGTATGTTTAGTCTCAACAGGCTAAGAGAAGCTTAATAGCAGTTGTGCTGAAGTTATTCTGTATGTTTAGTCTCAACAGGCTGAGAGACGCTTAATAGCAGTTGTGCTGAGTTATTCTGTATGTTTAGTCTCAACAGACTGAGAGAAGCTTAATAGCAGTTGTGCTGAAGTTATTCTGTATGTTTAGTCTCAACAGGCTGAGAGACGCTTAATAGCAGTTGTGCCGAGTTATTCTGTATGTTTGTTTAGTTTGAACTTAATAGCAGTTGTGCTGAAGTTATTCTGTATGTTTAGTTTCAACAGAGAGAAGCTTAATAGCAGTTGTGCTGAAGTTATTCTGTATGTTTAGTTTCAACAGGCTGAGAGAAGCTTAATAGCAGTTGTGCTGAAGTTATTCTGTATGTTGAGTCTCAACAGGCTGGGAGCTTAATAGCAGTTGTGCTGAAGTCATTCTGTATGTTGAGTCTCAACAGGCTGAGAGAAGCTTAATAGCAGTTGTACTGAGTTATTCTGTATGTTTAGTTTGAACAGGCTGAGAGAAGCTTAATAGCAGTTGTGCTTTAGTTATTCTGTATGTTTAGTCTCAACAGGCTGGGAGAAGCTTAATAGCAGTTGTGCTTTAGTTATTCTGTATGTTTAGTCTCAACAGGCTGGGAGAAGCTTAATAGCAGTTGTGCTTTAGTTATTCTGTATGTTTAGTCTCAACAGGCTGGGAGAAGCTTAATAGCAGTCGTGCTGAAGTTATTCTGTATGTTTAGTCTCAACAGGCCGGGAGAAGCTTAATAGCAGTTGTGCTTTAGTTATTCTGTATGTTGAGTCTCAACAGGCTGGGAGAAGCTTAATAGCAGTTGTGCTGAAGTCATTCTGTGTGTTTAGTCTCAACAGGCTGGGAGAAGCTAATAAAATGCCTACAGATCAACAGGGTGCTGTTAGAAAACGCGGAAGTTGCACAATCAAATGTTCAAGACTTACATTGCTGCAGAGTAAGAAAGCACTTGACGGAGTCCACAAACCAGCGTTGTGGATGGCCTTGGTCACTGGTATTCCTTTTGAATATTTATAACATTGAATTCACCCATTAATAAAGTCGATGCAAAGTCAATGTTGAATGGGGTTTTGTCTAGTGAATTTACAGTAAGCAGTGACGTACTACAGGGGAGTGCTTTGTCACCTTTGCTGTTTCTTACTCCCATGGATTTTATGTCAGAAGAAAAGGTGGTTGGAGGTGAAGGAGTAACAGAAAATTAATAGATTTAGAATATTCTGATGATGCTGATGTAATTAGCAAAACCTCAAGAATTTACGAAGCTTTCTTAATAATGGAAACACTGAAGTTTTGTAGTCATAGTAAGCGCAAAGGAATGAAATAATATTAGATGAAAGAAGGACTAATGAGGTTGAATATTTCAAATATTTAGGAACACACCAATTATAGGTTCTCCAGAGTTGGAATTTAATAAATCGACTAAAAAACACATATCAGACAACGGCTAGGCTGAAATTGCATAGTAAAAAAGATTAAATATCAGTTAGTACTATCTATTTCTATACTGGCATAAATCAAGCTATGGCAAAGAAACTATTTCTAGAAGATTTTGTCGGTTTGAGAATTGAGCTATACGAAGAATATTAGGAGTCAGACATGTGAGAGCGACAGATTAAACCATAAGAGAGAGAGAGAGAGAGAGAGAGAGAGAGAGAGAGAGAGAGAGAGAGAGAGAGAGAGTCTCTCCTCCTATTATAACCGACAAAGTTAACGCTTTCGAACGCCTCTCGTGCTTTGAAGTGAAATTCGAAGATGTGTACGAATAGCCCCAATATGCAGATAAAATCTATTCAATGGATTTATGTACAGAGCATTCTCGGCTTACTTCATAAATAACAATACTCGGATATCTCCCGGGGAAAACTGAGAGAGAGAGAGAGAGAGAGAGAGAGAGAGAGAGAGAGAGAGAGAGAGAGAGAGAGAGAGAGAGAGAGAGAGAGAGAGCTTAAAAAGGTGTAGTGTAATTAATCTCTAAGACATATATAAATATATATGTGTATATATATAATATATATATATATATATATATATATATATATATATATATATATATATATATATATATATATATATACATATATATATATATATACATATACATATATATATATATATATATATACATATATATATATATATATATATATATATATATATATATATATATATATATATATATATATATATATATATATACATACATATATATAATTTCGAAGGCTTCTGCGACCCTGGAAAAATCTACCATATATTTCTTATGAACTACAATAAAATATCATTAACTTTGCTTGTCAAAACCTATTGCAAAATTTAAACCTCCTGCGCTCAGGAGCAAATCTAGCAAGAGACCGCTGACCCCAAAAAAAAAAAATTATAAAAATATTTGTAATTCTTTCTCCATTTTGAAATCTGTCTAAATGAGTGTCATTCCCCTACCCTCTATTCATATTCTTTCTTCCATCTGACTTTCCACCCTCTCTAACAATTGGTTCATAGTACAAGTGCGAGGTCTTCCCCCTGTTACACCTTTCAAACCTTTTACTCTCAAATTTCCTTTCAGCGCTGAATGACCTCGTAGGTCTCAGCGCTGGGCATCTGGCCTGAACTCTGCATTCCAATTCATTCGTCTACGTCGGTCTTTCGCCTTTCTGAGCTTCACTGGGACTCATATACCTTGAACCAGACTCCTAAGGTCTGTTGCGAGTAAACAATCTCTTTATTTCTTGACCTGGGGTCGGTACCATATACCCTTACATGCCTCTGAGGCCCATTCGCGAACGGTGCCTGGCAAAACCAAAATATTCCTTCGTATTAAATCAAATTAACTGTCGTTTGTTATCTTGGACTGATTAGTGGTTACCTACCCAAGGACTGACCAGACTAAATGCTGGTCAGTTTGTAGTGGAAACAAAGGAGGTTTATTCTGTACTCTCGAATAATTACTCAACGTGGAACTATCACTAAGGTAAGACAACTTTCCAAAATTATTTTTCATCCTGAAATTTCTCCTTATTTTTAACAATAAAACGATTGACACTACCGTACCAGTTCTTTATCTTATAACAACAATAACTAAATAAAAACAATAAATCTTAACAGAGTAAAACGCAAAAACGTTCCCCACTCAAGACCATTCCAAAGTACGGGAGAAAACGGTCTCGAAGACGTCTAATTGAAGGAACGTTCTGCGCATGCCCGGGATGCCTTCCCCGGAGGTGGCGGTATGCCAGGCATTATTACTCGTTCTAATC
>NC_089781.1:25107880-25115380 GCF_040412425.1 Macrobrachium rosenbergii
ACCCAAATCCGGACTTCTCCAAAAATCTTCTCCCTCGTCTCCCGGCACAAAGTCTTTGACCTTTGGTCATACCATCAGAAAAGCAAGACTTAGAGGAGTCTTTGTGTAATCCAGCAAACAGGTAAACAAACAAGCAGGCAAACAAACGAACCGAGAGAGAGAGAGAGAGAGAGAAAAAAAAAATAATGATAATTTTTCCAATACCAAAGCATAAACAGAATCACGTTCCCCTCCAATGACGCCGAACCACGGACACATAATTCTGATCAAAATGAAAAACAAGGGGATTGTTTGCGTTTGCAAATATGTGAAATACTGTATGTGTGATTGTGTGTGAGTTAGCTTGTGGGCGCGCGAGCACGCTAACGCACAATGGCGCCCAAAGCACAGCGATTGCAGCAACTGCAAAGCTGCAAAGCCGCGGCAAGTTAAAAAGTTTAACGAGCGCAACAGCCAGAGAGATTTGGGCAAACCGCGTGTCCCAGAACAAAAGCCTCGCGGATCGCTACATTCGAATTTGAAATTAATAAACCGGAGCATAAATATCGCACTGAAAACCCCTGTAATAAAAATATATATTTTTCGACGTATGAAGCGCTCAACATTTGATAATTGCGGAATAGATGCAAATTCCGACAATATTTCTAACTTAAATATTTGGTAGATTACCATCTGTCAAAAGCTGGGCGTCCCTCGCAAATCTCTTTTTCGCCTTCAATTTCCATTTTTTAAAATTTGTGCGTGTGCTATGTTGTTCCCCCCACACACCCCCCCCCGCCCCCGCAGCCGTCAGGGAAGTTTTTCCATTGCGCCGTGGACGTCACTGTTCCTGCTTCCACTTTTTTTAGGATGACGTCACTGTTCCTGCTTCCACTTTTTTTAGGATGACGTCACTGTTCCTGCTTCCAATTTTTTTAGGATGACGTCACTGTTCCTGCTTCCACTTTTTTAGGATGACGTCACTGTCCCTGCTTCCACTTTTTTTAGGATGACGTCACTGTTCCTGCTTCCAATTTTTTAGGATGACATCACTGTTCCTGCTTCCACTTTTTTAGGATGACGTCACTGTTCCTGCTTCCACTTTTTTAGGATGACGTCACTGTTCCTGCTTCCACTTTTCAGGATGACGTCATTGTTCCTGCTTCCACTTTTTAAAGGATGACGTCACTGTTTCTGCTTCCACTTTTTTAGGATGACGTCACTGTCCCTGCTTCCACTTTTTAAAGGATGACGTCACTGTTCCTGCTTCCAATTTTTTAGGATGACGTCACTGTTCCTGCTTCCACTTTTTTAGGATGACGTCACTGTTCCTGCTTCCACTTTTTGAAAGGATGACGTCACTGTTCCTGCTTCCACTTTTTTTAGGATGACGTCACTGTTCCTGCTTCCACTTTTTTTAGGATGACGTCACTGTTCCTGCTTCCACTTTTTTAGGATGACGTCACTGTCCCTGCTTCCACTTTTTTTAGGATGACGTCACTGTTCCTGCTTCCACTTTTTTTTTTAGTATGACGTCACTGTTCCTGCTTCCACTTTTTTTAGGATGACGTCACTGTTCCTGCTTCCACTTTTTTAAGGATGACGTCACTGTCCCTGCTTCCACTTTTTTAGGATGACGTCACTGTCCCTGCTTCCACTTTTTTAGGATGACGTCACTGTTCCTGCTTCCACTTTTTTTAGGATGACGTCACTGTTCCTGCTTCCACTTTTTTTAGGATGACGTCACTGTTCCTGCTTCCACCTTTTTTAGGATGACGTCACTGTCCCTGCTTCCACTTTTTTAGGATGACGTCACTGTTCTTGCTTCCACTTTTTTTAGGATGACGTCACTGTTCCTGCTTCCACTTTTTTTAGGATGACGTCACTGTCCCTGCTTCCACCTTTTTTAGGATGACGTCACTGTTCCTGCTTCCACTTTTTTTAGGATGACGTCACTGTTCCTGCTTCCACTTTTTTTAGGATGACGTCACTGTTCCTGCTTCCACTTTTTTAGGATGACGTCACTGTCCCTGCTTCCACTTTTTTAGGATGACGTCACTGTTCTTGCTTCCACTTTTTTTTAAGGATGACGTCACTGTCCCTGCTTCCACTTTTTTAAGGATGACGTCACTGTCCCTGCTTCCACTTTTTAAAGGATGACGTCACTGTTCCTGCTTCCACCTTTTTTAGGATGACGTCACTGTTCCTGCTTCCACTTTTTAGGATGACGTCACTGTTCCTGCTTCCACTTTTTTAAGGATGACGTCACTGTTCCTGCTTCCACTTTTTTAAGGATGACGTCACTGTTCCTGCTTCCACTTTTTTAAGGATGACGTCACTGTCCCTGCTTCCACTTTTTCAGGGTGACGTCACTGTTCCTACTTCCACTTTTTTTTAGAATGACGTCACTGTTCCTGCTTCTACTTTTTTTTTAGGATGACGTCACTGTACCTGCTTCCAATTTTTTAGGATGACGTCACTGTCCCTGCTTCCACTTTTTTAAGGATGACGTCACTGTCCCTGCTTCCACTTTTTTAAAGGATGACGTCACTGTTCCTGCTTCCACTTTTTTAGGATGACGTCACTGTACCTGCTTCCATTTTTTTAGGATGACGTCACTGTCCCTGCTTCCACTTTTTAAAGGATGACGTCACTGTTCCTGCTTCCACTTTTTTAGGATGACGTCGCGGTTCCTGCTTCCACTTTTTTTAGGATGACGTCACTGTTCTTGCTTCCACTTTTCTTAGGATGACGTTTACACATTTTCACGCATTAGTGAAATTTGTGTTTCTATTTTTCGTCTGTTTTTGTTTATTTTCACCCATCAGTGAAATCTTTGCTTCTCTTCTTTGTCTGTTGTTTACACATTTTCACCCATCAGTGAATCTGTGTTTCTATATTTTGTTCGTGATTACACATTTTCACCCACCAGTGAAATTACTGTTTATATTTTTTGTCTGTAATTACACATTTTCACCCACCAATGAAATTTGTGTTTCTATATTTTGTCTGTGATTACACATTTTCACCCACTAGTGAAATCTGTGTTGCTATTTTCTGTCTGTTGGCGCACATTTTCACCCATCGGTGAAATTTGTGTATCTATATTTTGTCCGTGATTACACAATTTTCACCCATCACTAAAATTTATGTTTTTATTTTCTCTCTCTTGTATACACATTTTCACCCATTTGTTTTTATTTTTCTCTGGTGTATACGAATTTTCACCCAGTGGTGAAACCTGTTTCTATTTTTTTCTGTTGTATACACAGTTTCACCCATGAGTAAAATTATTTCTATTTTCCATTGATATATACACACTTTCACACATCAACTGATGTACACAGTGAAAATGTGTATTTAAGACAAAAAAATAAAAATAAAAACAGAAACACAATTTTCAACATAAATTTCGCTAATGGGTCTTTTTCTCATATTATCCACTGGAGCAGGATGGTTCGTCGATTATTATTATTATTATTATTATTATTATTATTATTATTATTATTATTATTATTATTATTATTATTATTATTATTATATTATCTGGCTGAACTACTCCGGAATCCAACTGCCGGAAAAGGTTGATAAAGTCTAAGGAATTATCCTCCACATTTCACTACCTTCTCTGATGTATTGAGAGTAAAAAGTTATGGGTTGCTCTAGTAGCAAGAGCCCGTGCTGGCACAAGGCCAGCTAAATCTGAAACAACAACAACAACAGAGTAAAAAGCTGTACACCCACTGCAGATGTTATTTCTCTCTACCAACTCACGAGCATTGGCCAATTATGTCCAATATTAACATAGAAGAGATTAGAATGATACGGAAAATTGATGAGACTCAGTATACGATAAATCGAATGATGAACTCATCCTATTTAACAGGACACGTTTAAGGATCTACTTCCTTCTGGTTATCATAAGTTTTGTTGTAATTAAATTGAATTGAATATATAATTTAGGCCAAAGGACAAGCACTGGGACCTATGAGGTCATTCAGCGCTGAAAGGGAAATTGACAGAAAATTTTGTTTAGAGGTGTAAACAGGAGAAAAACTTCAAAGCAGTTGCATATGAAACAATCGTTAGAGATGAAGAAAGAGAATATAAATGGAGGTACAGTAAAAGAAACGAAAGGGGTTGCAGCTAGGGGCCGAAGGGATGCTGCAAATAACCTTAAGTAATGCCTACAGTGCACCGCGTGAGGTACACTGACGGCGCTACCCCACTACGGGGTCTTACGAGAATGGATATTCCAACAGAGTTAAATCCTTTTTAATCTTCATTTCTTATCTCTTGTTTTCATTTTGTTTTCCAGTATTATAAGTTAGCTTAAAAAATAACACCTGTAATTAGTTCCTTAAGTTTTGAACATCTTGAGAACCCATTGACGCTCGCACCAAATCGCTTGGGATTACTGAATTTTTATTTTACAAGACGGAAGCTTTGATTAAGCATTCAGTCCTTCTATTAAGTTCTATCTAGATGTGGCACCAACAGGAATCTATAACCTCTCCAGGAACAGATGCTTCAGATGCTTCTAACCACTTGAAATTCTCATCCCGTAATTATTTGTGTTAACTCTAAATGGAATCTACAAGGGTGCATCACGCCGTATGCGTTTCAACATTTCCTGTTTACAATTCCTCTGGATTCTCCTGGAAATGCTGATTTCAACGTGATTAATATTAATAATCTCAGGTATTAAATTTTTCCTTGAAATGCGATATTTCCAGGGCAACGAACAATTCTAAATTCCGTGGATTTCATTCCATATGTGAATGGACTTACACACGCACACACACACATATATTTATATATATATATATATATATATATATATATATATATATATATATATATATATAAATATATATATATATATATATATATATATATATATATATATATATATATTTGTATAATGTGTGAATGTTTGATACATATACGTGTGAGCGGTGCGCGCCTGGAATACGCAATTTCCAAATTTGACGGATCGGCAAGGTTTTCACTTATTAAAAAAAATATAAATTTTTAGAAATATGTAATATTTTCCACAATGCCTTTTAATTTTTTTTTTTATCATTCTGGTCTCTCTGTTTTCTCCGTGAGGTTTTGTAGATTGGAAATCATCACAAGAATTTTTTTGTACACTGGGAAAATCACAAAAATTTTTTGTTGACTGGGAAAAGTCACAAAGTTTTTTTGTAGACTGGGAAAATCACAAACATTTTTTGTAGACTGGGAAACTCACAAAAATTTTTTTGTTGACTGGGAAAATCACAAAAATTTTTTGTAGACGGAAAAATCACAAAAATTTTTTGTTGACTGGGAAAATCACAGGTAGATTTTGCAGGTGTGGACTGGGAAACTTCGCATTAATTTTGAGGAATTTTTTGACAAGTAAGAAACGTCTCAGGAATTTCTGAGAATCATTCATAAGTGTTAGAAACTTTACAAGGGCATTCAGATGATTCCGAAGACTCAAAACCATTTCTAGAATTTTCAGAAGAGTTTAAAAAATCAGAAATTGACATGAGTTTTAAAACTGAAATCACAAAAAAAAAAAAAAATGGAATGATTCTGAAAATGAAAATGATCAAGGTAATGCTTTGGAATGACTTGAAAAACTGAGAAACATCACAACATTTTTCCCGAGTGCTTCTGGATGTTGCGAAACATCACACCAAATTTTGGGATGACTGACGACTCGAAACACCCCAAGAAATTCAACATTTTTTTGAATTATTTTTCAAAACGATTTTAAGAACAGAAACATCACACGAATAATTTCTTTCCCTCGCGAATTCCTTTGAAAACTCAAAAAACATCAATGAGTGAAACATGAACACAGGTCCTTATAATATCTAAAAAAAAAAAAAAATAATAATAAAAGTATAGAACCATTTCAAAAGACAAAAAAAAAAAAAATGATCTTGTAAACATTTTAACGAAAACCATCTCAAAACATCACAAAATACTTCTAAAATTTTATCAGAACTATTCCAAAATACTATTGAAAAACGAAAAGGTCTGGCCTTCAGTGAA
This sequence comes from Macrobrachium rosenbergii, assembly GCF_040412425.1. Lineage (NCBI taxonomy): Eukaryota > Metazoa > Arthropoda > Malacostraca > Decapoda > Palaemonidae > Macrobrachium > Macrobrachium rosenbergii. Next base: position 25,113,908 of record NC_089781.1, read on the forward strand.
ATTCCTCGGATAACAGTTTTTTTTACAGATATATTGGGTCGCTAATATCTGACCTGACCCCGTCCCTCGTCAGAATGAAAACGTCACCAGTACATGATGACATAACATACCTTCTCTATCTACATACCTTTATTTTCATTTCGTTCTCTAATTCTTTTTTTTTTCCCCTACGTTTATTTCAGTTCCACGTTTTGAACACCATTCTCCCTCCCAGATGGAACGAAGGGCTTTAAAAAAATGAAATCAAATTGGGAGCCAAAATATCGACCCGCACAAAGGTGGACATATTGTCGCAATGTGGAAGTTATTCTCGCCATATCTCTCACATGGAACGTTTGCCGGAGCGGTGAGAGTTTCTCTCTCTCTCTCTCTCTCTCTCTCTCTCTCTCTCTCTCTCTCTCTCTCTCTCTCTCAACTAGAAAATTCGTGTGTGAGACTCCAGGGTATTCACTTTTTAGTTCGCAGATAGTGCATTGGGGATGCGGCTGGGAAAAGTCCCATGTGGCTCCATACCCTGGCGGCCACCCACAAAGTTGACTAGTCACCAGGTACATCATTCATTGCTTAGTTTAACGTGGGAGCTATGGATTTTTCTACAAAAGGGCCAGAGTCGTCCTAGTCAAAGAAATTCCAGCCCGTGGGATTTCGCAGACTGAGAAACATCACAAGATATTCTGGTAATATTCTTGATAGCTAAGAAACATATCATGAATTTCAGGGAATTATTCATAAGGCAATCAAACAAGTAAAAAATGTGCCGAAGTTTCTTCTGAGCAATCGAGTTTCCTGTACAGCGTATAATACTGTATGAAACTTTCAGCCACGGCCCATGAAACTCTTAGCCGCGACCAATGAAACTCAACCACGGTCCGGTGGTGGCGTCAGCCACGAACCAAGAAACTCTTAGCCGCGGCCTATGAAACTCAGCCACGGTCCGGTGGTGGCCTGTGTTACTGGTTCCTATAGCGGTGCTAGAAGTACGATTATGGCTAATTTTAACCTTAAATGAAATAAAAACTACTGAGGCTAGAGGGCTGCAATTTGGAATGTTTGATGATTGGAGGGTGGATGATCAACATACCAATTTGCAGCCCTCTAGCCTCAGTAGCTTTCAAGATCTGAGGGCGGACAGAAAAAGTGCGAACGGACAGACAATGCCGGCACAATAGTTTTCTTTTCAGGAAACTAAAACTCCACAAGAATTTTCCGAATGATTCTGAGGACTGAAAACCATCACAAGAACTTTTATAAGAATTTGAAAACTCACAACTGGACAAGAATTTAAAACTGAAAGGAACCGCAAGAAATTTTTGGGGTTATTCTGAAAATGAAAAAAAGGAACCACAACAAATTTTTGGAATTAATCTGAAAATGAAAACAGTCAAGGTAAAGCTTTGGAACGACTCCAAAAACTGGAAAACATCACAAAAGTTTTCCAAGTGATTCCGAAAACCGCGAAACATCACACCAAAT
>NC_089781.1:25120380-25125380 GCF_040412425.1 Macrobrachium rosenbergii
AACCTAGCCTAATCATAAACATCCCCCCCCCCCAAAAAAAGCGTTGCTTGTAATTTGTAAACAAAAAGTCCCATTATTCGTCTTCCTCATTTTCAAAACATTCTTTTAATTCCCGACATATTTTACACATGTTTACAGCGGTGGGACCTGGAACAACAGCCACTTGTGCAGCGGTGGTGGCCTGGAAAAAATCAGCTGGAAATAAAATAAAATAAAAAAAAAACTTTTTCAAAATAGCACTCCACTGGGCCACTCGTTAGAATTTCAAATGGGATGAGCTGAGCTCATAATCCGCCAGATTAATATCGCAACGACAATGATTTTCAAACGAAATCAAAACGTGTAGATGATTTTTTTTAATTAAAAAAAATTTATTTATAAATTTTTTTTTTTTTTAGTATTTTGTGAAATTCATCACCGACTTCCACAGGAGAGGAATTTAATCGTCGGTCAGGTGTTAGTAAACAATTTAATCTCTCGATGGGGGTGCCTGTACTCGGGATTCAAAACAAAATGAACTACAAAATACGCACGGGTCACGTCACATTCACAAAATCAATAATGCCTAAAAGGTTCACAAGGAGTCAAACAGTGTTCTGGGAGAGTTCTGTAGTGAATGCAAAATCTCAAGATTGCATAGTTAAATTTTACAAGTGTAACCAATTTCATGAATGTAGAACCTGATTTCATTGTTGATTTGTGTAGGTACATCCATGACGCACTGCGAATATATCAGTGAAATGTTCACCTACGAGATATATATGTTTTGGTATTTTATTGTGGACAAAATATATATATAAAAAATGAAAAATTACATTTTGGTTTTAATGATTCTTGTAATTGAAAAAATGCACTGTTGTATAAATTTCTCTTACATTAATGTATCGCATATTTTGTCAATAAACTAACTAACTAATTGTAGTTTTAGTTAAAAATACTTCTCTCCCCCGTTAAGCAATACGGAGGTGGTTCTACTGAAAACTAGCGTTTGTATGGGATGGGTCTGCAAGACCTACACCCATTTGCCCTTCTAACGGGAAAGGTAAACACCCCACGTCAATCTGTGGGTTACCCGTGGGCAATTCAGCAATCCTAGTACAAAGCTTTGGAATTCACTTCTACCTTCTGTGTTTTTCTGATGTGTCAGGGCTGGGATAAATAAAGGCGATGGGTTTCCGGTACCACCGCATAAGAAAAAAAAAAAGCCTGAAAAAACTAAATACTAAAGCAGCTAAATAAGTACCTCTCTTATCTCTCATAGCAGTGGTAATAATTAATGGCTGGAATCTCCTCCTAGACTTCCTGGAACTGATTCCTTTCCAAAATAATAGCGAGGCATTGGTCAACGCGGCCTGGATGCCAGCTCTTATTTCCAGGAATGAAATAAAAGGCCCTATTTTGTTGCTTTAGCAGAAGTTAGGACGCTCTTCCATTTGAGGAGGTGAGAGAGAGAGAGAGAGAGAGAGAGAGCAAGAGAGAGAGAGAAATGATGCTCTTCCATCTGAGGAGGAGGAGAGAGAGAGAGAGAGAGAGAGAGAGAGAGAGAGAGAGAGAGAGAGAGAGAGAGAGAGAGAATGTTCTTCCATCTGAGGTGTGTGAGTGTGTTAGAGAGAGAGAGAGAGAGAGAAATGAGAGAGAGAGACTTGAGGGGAGAGAGATAGAGAGAATGTTCTTCCATTTGAGGTGAGAGAGAGAGAGAGAGAGAGAGAGAGAAATGCTCTTCCATCTGAGGTGGGTGTGAGCTTGATAGAGAGAATGTTCTTGTGTGAGAGAGAGAGAGAGAGAGAGAGAGAGAGAGAGAGAGAGAGAGAGAGAGAGAGAAAGATGCTCTTCCATCTGAGGTGCACCTCCCGCGTGTGTGCTTGTTTGTGTGTATATGTGTCTGTGTGAGAGAGAGAGAGAGAGAGAGGGAGAGAGAGAGAGAAACGCTCTCAAGTCACGGAATGCGAGAAGGGAGAGACGCAGACAGCAAATAAAAGAAGACATAATGATTTTAAGTAATAGGAGGAGGGAAGAGGAAGAGAAAGGAAAACGGATAAAAGAGGGGGAAAAGCAATATTAAAAAAAAAAACAGACTAAGGGAAGAAAAGAAAAAGAAGAAAAGAAAGTGCGAAACTGACGGTCAGAAAGTAGAAGAAAATAGAAAAAAAAAAAAACTTCCAAAATTGTAAGGTTGATTTTGAAGACAAATTTTGAAGGATACTTAGATATTCGTTTATTACATCTAATAAGAAAGCTATCACCTATCTGGAGCAAAAGCCATATAATATACATACTTACATATATAGATCTATCTATCTATATATCTATCTATCTATCTATATATATATATATATATATATATATATATATATATATATATATATATATATATATTACATGTATATTATATATATATATATATATATATATATATAATATATATATATATATATATATATATATATATATATATATATATATATATATATATATATATATATATATATATATATATATATATATATATATATATATATATATATATATATATATATATATATATATATATATTACACAGGAACAGGAGCAGGAGCAGGAGCAGGAGGAGGAGGGGAAACAGGAACAAACATGGCGAAGTACTACAATTTATTCCGAGGCGTTTCGCATTCAGCTGAATGCATCCTCAGGGTTCTGTACAATAAATAACGACCAATAAAAAGCATATGAATTTGCTAGTGGTCTAAATAAAATCGTTTATATACTAATTAAAATGAAAACCAAAACTTCACACGCACGTAAAAGTACACTTAAGACTGACAAAATTACACAAGAAATTAAAAGCACGTATGTTGATTAAAAATTCAGATAAAAATACAAAAAAAAAAGATACAAAAAAATTACAAAGTTAAGAAATATTTGAGGATCACTGGGGGTCGACCCACCACGGCAAGAGATAAACAAAAACTAAAAGAATATACACAAAAACAACAGGTTAAGAAGGGTTACAAGGGCGTGGAGGTGGACTGGGTATTCAACTGAGGAAGAAGCTGTTTGAGGAGAATTTCGAGGACCAATGATTTCATTTGGGCTGGAGTTTTGACCCCCAATAATGAAATTGTCATATTTAGTGGGAACTTTACATTTTACTGGGATTTCATAGTGAACATCCAGTGTGGAAACTAACTCATATATATATATATATATATATATATATATATATATATATATATATATATATATATATATATATATATATGTATATATGTGTATGTGTGTGTGTGTGTGTGTGTGTGTGTGTGTGTGTGTGTGCGTGCAAAGGTGAATACCTTGACAGCCAAAGCACCGTAGGAGTTATGTTATGATATCCTAATGGAATTATATTAGCGAATCTGCTCAGCAACTCTGAGACCGAGCAAGTAGATTTCAGGTCATGAAGGCTTTCTGTTATTATTATTATTAGTAGCAGTAGTATTAGTAGTGCCATTAGCAGCAGTACTAGTTTACTGTTACTGCTGAATATTGAAGCTCTTAGTCTTGCATAATGTCTCGTTAAAACTCACATCATGGCGTTTGGAAAACTGTGCATGGAAATGGGCAAACTCTCTCTCTCTCTCTCTCACTATACATTATATATAAATATATACTGTATATACATATTTATATATGTAAATATACACAAATGAATATAAATATATATATATATATATATATATATATATATATATATATACAGTATATATACTGCATATACATATATATATATACACACATACATACAGTACAAACATTATATAAAAATGCATACATATATACACATATATATGTGTTTTGTCTTTATTTATATATTCATCACGTTCCATATCTTCGTGATTCAGTTTTATAAATATATACATATATATATATATATATATATATATATATATATATATATATATATATATATTTATACATATAGGCCTATATATGTATATATCGAAATATTTAACCAACTTTACAATTTCATTGATAAATAAAGACAAAAATAATAACAAAGTAATCATGGAATAAATAAAAAGTTGAACTGTCACTGATAAATAAAGAAAAAAATAATAACAAACAACCATGAAATAAATCAAAAGTTCAATGCAGAACGTTAAGATCGTTATTACACAAGAGCAGAGAGAAACCCAGTTCTTCAAATCCGGAAGATCTCATCCAACAACACGGCAGAGGCTTTCATTCGGCATCCCGAGTTTCGAAGATATATATTCTTTTAAAAGTCTCCTCCATTAAGCTGACCAACCGAGACTCCGCATAAGAAATAGGCGGGCCTTCGAAAATTCCCATTTAAAATGCACTTGGCAGCATTAGGGTTAAGAATACTAGTAATGGATTCTCATTAGAAATAAAATCTCCGAGACCCGAAATATTCTATCCGTTGAGGCCTCTTCCATCTTTGGCAGAGCCTAAGCGGATAAAGACCGTTGGGATGGCGGGTAGGGGGAAGGGAGGGGGACCCATCCCCTCCCCTTCCCCACCTCGGGATTCGGCGGGGGAGGGGTGGGAGAATGGGAGGCTCCCTCACCGATAGACCCAACCATCCCTACTCACACGTATTATCTCGTTTTCTTTAGCTTAATGTCCTTGCTGTGCCCTACAGCAGCTAAAAATATTAGAGCTATAACTCTAATGGCGTTTTCAGCACAGACGGCACTAAATCCTTGGACCTCAGTGACGCACCTTTCTTATTCCTGTAAAACCCTGATGAACTTTTAACAATCGAGACGCGAGATACCTGGGGATATGTAGCGGATACATAAAATATTCAGTTTTCGTAGGATTCTTTCTTTCTTCAAGATGTGTTATCCTTTTTTTTTTTTTAATATATAAATGGTGCGGAATGATGAACTGAGAGATTAACTCTTCAGGGCGAATTCCTTCATATATCCGAAGCATTTCTTTCAGTGATGCTTTTGTGTTCATGTTTCTTGAAGCAATAAGTGAAGCGTTTAGAACGATTTCTTTCTATTTGGAAGCTC
>NC_089781.1:25130380-25132880 GCF_040412425.1 Macrobrachium rosenbergii
TGAAACGTTTGCAGACGAGATTTTTACTTCTCTTTCAGAAGCGTTTGCTGATGGGGATTCTTCCACCAAGAAGAGTTCACTTTCTTTTCAAAAGCGTTTCCTGATGGAGATTCTCCCATCAAACAAGAGTTCACTTTCTTTTCAGAAGCGTTTCCTGATGAAGATTCTTCCACCAACAAGAGTTCACTTTCTTTTCAGAAGCGTTTCCTGATGGGGATTCTCCCACCAATAAGAGTTCTTTTCTATTTCAGAAGCGTTTCCTGATGAAGATTCTTCCACCAACAAAAGTTCACTTTCTTTTCAGAAGCGTTTCCTGTTGGGGATTCTTCCACCAGGAAGAGTTCACGTTTCCTGTTGGGGATTCTTCCACCAGCAATTCACTTTATTTTTAGAAGCACTGAAGATTCTCCCACCAACAAGAGTCCCCTCCTATTTCAGAAACATTTCCTGATGGAGATTCTCCCACCAACAAGATTTCTCTCACATAAAACGTTTGAGTGAGCTACGACTCAAAAACGTTTGCTGTTCTCTGAGTTTTCCCTCACGAAAAGCCCTTTTTTTGGGAACTCTCTTTATTTCAATTTACCATCAGAGCTTTAGAAAACATTTCGTCTCTGAATTAAATGGAAAGCTTCCCGAGTCTTTGCTGACAAATCAGACTCTATAAAAGGATTTGGAAAAACTGAACAATGACACAATAACAGTTGTCGCGTTATTACTGTTATCATTAATATTAGTAACAGTAGTCCCAGTAGTCGTGACAGCAGTAATAGCTGTACGAGTAGCCTCAGCAGCAGCAATAATAGTGCTAACAGCCGTAGCAGCAGCAATAGTAGTGCTAATAGCCGCAGCATCAGCAATAGTAGTGCTAATAGCCGTAGCAGCGACACCAGTATTGTAATAGCCGTAGTAACAGCATTAGCAATACTAATAGCCATAGCAGCAGGAACAGCAATAGTAGAGCTAATAGCTGTAGCATCAGGAACAGCAGTAGTATTACAAATAGCCGTAGGAACAGGAGCAGTAGTAGTGTTACTAACAGCCATAGAACAGGAGCAGCAGTAGCATTACTAATAGCCGTAGGAACAGGCAACAGTAGCATTACCAATAGCTTTAGCAGAGCGGTAGTAGCATTACTAACAGCCGCAGGAACAGGAGCAGCAGTAGCGTTACTAATAGCCGTAGTAACCGGAGCAGCAATAGTATTACTAATAGCAGCAGCAGGCATTACTAAACAGGAACAGCAGCAGTAGCATTACTAATAGCCGTAGGAACAGGAGCAGCAATAGTAGTACTAATAGCAGTAAGAAAAGGAGCAGCAGTAGCATTACTAATAGCCATAGGAACAGGAGCAGCAGTAGAATTACTAATAGCCGTAGGAACAGGAGCAGCAGTAGCATTAATAATAGCCATAGGAACAGGAGCAGCAATAGTAGTACTAATAGCCGTAGGAACAGGAGCAGCAGTAGCATTACTAATAGCTGTAGGAACAGGAGCAGCAGTAGCATTAATAATAGCCGTAGGAACAGGAGCAGCAGTAGCATTAATAATAGCCGTAGGAACAGGAGCAGCAGTAGCATTACTAATAGCCGTAGGAACAGGAGCAGCAGTAGCATTACTAATAGCCGTAGGAACAGGGGCAGCAGTAGTATTACTAACAGCCGTAGGAACAGGAGCAGCAGTAGTATTACTAATAGCCATTGGAACAGGAGTAGCAGTAGTATTACTAATAGCCGTAGCAGCAGTAGTATTACTAACAGCCATAGGAACAGGAGCAGCGGTAGCATTACTAATAGCCGTAGGAACAGGAGCAGCAGTAGCATTACTAATAGCCGTAGCAGCAGCGGCAGTAGTATTACTAACAGCCGTAGGAACAGGGAGCAGCAGTAGCATTACTAACAGCCGTAGGAACAGGAGCAGCAGTAGCATTACTAATAGCCGTAGGAACAGGGCAGCAGTAGCATTACTAATAGCCGTAAGAACAGGAGCAGCAGTAGCATTACTAATAGCCGTAGGAACAGGATCAGCAGTAGCATTAATAATAGCCGTAGGAACAGGAGCAGCAGTAGCATTAATAATAGCCGTAGGAACAGGAGCAGCAGTAGCATTAATAATAGCCGTAGGAACAGGAGCAGCAGTAGCATTACTAATAGCCGTAGGAACAGGAGCAGCAATAGTAGTACTAATAGCAGTAGGAACAGGAGCAGCAGTAGCATTACTAATAGCTGTAGGAACAGGAGCAGCGGTAGTATTACTAATAGCCGTAGGAACAGGAGCAGCAGTAGTATTACTAACAGCTGTAGGAACAGGAGCAGCAGTAGTATTACTAATAGCCGTTGGAACAGGAGTAGCAGTAGTGTTACTAATAGCCGTAAGAACAGGAGCAGCAGTAGCATTACTAATAGCCGTAGGAACAGGAGCAGCAGTAGCAGTACTAATAGCCGTAGGAACAGGAGCAGCAGTAGCATTACTAATAGCCGTAGGAACAGGAGCAGCAGTA
>NC_089781.1:25137880-25152880 GCF_040412425.1 Macrobrachium rosenbergii
ATATATATACATATATATATATATATCTTTGACCACTCAGTGAATGGGATGCTAAACAGTATTTGTGGCTTACTATTTGCGAAAACAAAAACGTCGTGTGTATTTGACAAATATTCATATAATTATATATATATATATATATATATATATATATATATATATATATATATATATATATATATATATATATATATATATATATATATATATATATACATAATGAATATTTGTCAAATACACGTGACTTTTTGCATCCACAAATAGTAAGCCACAAATACTGTTTAGTATCCAATTCAATGAGTGGTCAAAGTCACTGCCTTTCCTTGTTGCTAAACCACTTAAGGGTTCGAAACCTGCCGGTGACGGAACACTTACCGATTATAAATCATTTCCAAAGTATTGTGAATTGGATATTAAACGGTATTTTTGGCTTAGCACTTATGAATAAATATACACATATACATAAGGACTATAAGTCGAAAGGCCTTGCAGCACTCCATTGTTTCTCTTTCCTTCGTGGATTTTGTCTTTACATTTATGTATTCATCATCACGTTCCATAATTTCGTGATTCAGCTATACATGCATATATATATATATATATATATATATATATATATATATATATATATATATATATATATATATATTTATATATTTATATTATATATATGTATATATATATTTATATATTTATATTATATGTATACATATATATATATATATATATATACTGTATATATATATATATATATTTATATATATATACTATATATAAATATATATATATATATATATATATATATATATATATATATATATATATATATATATATATATATATATATATATATATATATATATATATATATATATATATATATATATATATATATATATATATATATATATATATATATATATATATAAAGTGCACGTCAGTTTTATCTTAATAAATTCCTCATGAACTTCCCCTAAAACGAAATAATTCAACCAATTAAAATCTGAATCTAAATTGATAATTACTTCCGCCAGACGATTTAATATTATTAACTCAATGACCAAATTATTCATTCCCGCCTTAGATGTCTCCCCACGCAGTAATTCCAGTGACGTCACAAATAATTCCCGTGACGTCACAAATCAAAATACTTCTGGCCATTCATGTCAGAACGTCCTCGCAAGAGGGTAGTGCTGCCGGTGCACCTCACGCGGCGCACTGTAGGCATGACGTCAGGGTGTTTGTAGGTTCTCCAATTTTCAGCCTTTTTTATTTTACCTCCAGTTTCGCTTCTAGTCTTCTGCCTTGCTGTCCAGCCTCTCAAACTATTGCTTCTTAAGTGCCAGTTCAACCTTTAGAGACTTTAGATAATTGTATTCCTGTGTCTTTTATTTCTTGGATACCTTTATTGTGCTGTCCAACCACTCCAACAAAACGAACAGCGTTACAGATATTAAGGGGAAAAATGCTGTGCTACTAAGAAATCAGAAATAATAAGAATAGAAGCGTTACGAAAATTATGGTCATAAATGCTGTGCTACTAGGACATAAATGAATAAGAGTAACAGCGTTATAGCAATTGTGGCCAAAATATACAGCAATTATGTCCAAAAATGCTGTGCTCATTGGACAGAAATCAGATTTAAATACGATTAAAACCCAATTGTTATAAAGTTAACAAGGAAGAAATCAGAAATAAATAAGACTAACAGCATTACAGCATATGCTGCTAGGACAGAAATCAGAGATGAATAAGACTAGCAGCATCACAGCATTTGCTGCTGGGTCAGAAATCAAGAAATAAAGAAGACTAACAGCTTTACAGCAATTATGGCCCTAATTGCTTCTAGGACAGAAATCAGAAAGAAATAACACTAACAGCATTAAAACATGTTAAGTTAGGACAGAAATCAGAAATAAATCGGACTAACAGCGTGACAGCACGTGCTGCTAGGTCAGAAATCAAGAGAGAAAGAAGACTAACAGCTTTACAGCAATTATGGGCAAAAATGCTGTGCTACTGGGACAGAAATAAAAAAAAAATAATATCCTCCGTCGAAAGGGAACAATGAAACAATCTGAAAGCGAAAAAAAAAAAATCAATTATACTTCACTAAGAGATTTCCTATTCTCGACGTAACCTCTTATCGTCGTTACGCGTTTCCTGGAGTAGAAATAACTACAAAAAAATATAAAAAAATGAAAGAAAGAAAATGAGTAAATAAAGCAAGGGAGGAAATGATCCCGGGAGCCGAGAAATGAATCGTCTTCGGACAGCAAATCCATCTTCGTCTCTATACAGACGTTTATGACAACCCTGGAAATGGCTTTTCGCTGTCCGCTGCTACTCGCACGGGACGCCGAAGTAACGTCCAACTTAAGTGAGGATGCTACAAGTAGGGCGGGCAGTTTCTCTTCTCTCTCTCTCTCTCAAAGTAACTTGCAACTTAAGTGAGGATGCTAACAAGTAGGGCGAGCAGTTTCTCTTTCTCTCTCAAAGTAACTTGCAACTTAAGTGAGGATGCTACAAGTAGGGCACGCAAGCCCCCCCTCCTCTCTCATTTCTCTCTCTCTCTCTCACTCAAAGTAACTTACAATTTAAGTGATGATGATAAATTAGAAACAAGTATGGGATAAAAGAAAAGAATGCTATATGCAAATGAAGGCAAGACCCCAAAGAAGCAGTTAAAGAAAATGGTGTGATGTTGAATAGAAATATGTTCAAGCAATGATCAAATAAAATTTCTATTGGCTCTCCGGCACTTCTCTTTCTCTCTCTCTCTCTCTCTCTCAAAGTAACTTACAATTTAAGTGATGATGCTACAAGTAGGGCGCGCAAGCCCCTAGTCTCTCTCAAAGTAACTGAAACTGATCATGGAACAACTAATAATGATGCTACCTACAGGAGTGCAAATTCTCTTTCACGTAGATGTGTTTTTCCTATCTCTCTCCCAGACCACAGTAACTTAAAACTTAAGTGATGAGACTACAAGTAGGGCGTCTGTAAGGTATCCGGGTAAGGCCTTTTCTCTCTCTCTCTCTCTCTCTCTCTCTCTCTCTCTCTCTCTCTCTCTCTTCTTAAAGTAACTTACAACTTAAGTGAGGATGCTACAAGAGGGAGGAATCTATTCTCTCTCTCTCTCTCTCTCTCTGAAAGAATGAATTAACTCTTTCACGCAAAATGGGAATCTCTCTCTCTCTCTCTCTCTCTCTCTCTCTCTCTCTCTCAAAGTACCTTACAACTTAAGTGACGATGTTATAAGTAGGGCGAGCAAGCTCTCTCTCTCTCTCTCTCTCACACACATAGTAACTTACAACTTAAGTGATGATGCCACAGAAGAGACGCTTAAGCTCTCTCTCTCTCTCTCTCTCTCAAAGTAACTTACAACTTAAGTGACGATGATATAAGTAGGGCGCGTAAGCTCTCTTTCTCTCTCTTAAAGTAACTTACAACTTAAGTGATGATGCCACAAATAGACGCGCAAGCTCTCTCTCCCTCTCTCTCAAAATAACTTACAACTTAAGTGATGATACTACAAGCATGGCGCACAGGCTCCCTCTCACTTTCTCTCTCTCTCTCTCTGTGACCTGGCCTCTCTCTCTCTCTCTCTCACAGAGGTAGCTCGTCTCTCCCTCCCTCCCTCCCTCACGCCCACCACAGCGGCATTCCAGCGGCCGGAATCGTCGCAATTAGGCGACATTTAACACAGTCTCTGAACATCGCAAAGGCCGCCCGCAAGTCTTTGGGCCGCCCAACCAACCTACAGCTCTCGCCGCCTATATACCGCGACCAGGCACGCGGAAGCTATTATGAAGGCTTCTTGTCACACACACCCGGGGTTTAGCCCTCCCCTCCCCCTCCCCCTCCTCCTCCTCCTCCTCCTCCTCCTCCTCCTCCTCCTCCTCCTCCTCCTCCTCCTCCTCCTCCTCCTCCTCCTCCTCCTCCTCCTCTACAACTAACAAATCAAGATAACGGGTCAAACTGACAAGGTTAGGGAGAGACCGTCAGCTGGGTTATAAAGAGCTGTTCTGGAACAATGATCTTGTCAGGTGCCTGGCGTCACTATAATGATGACGTCACTATAATGATGGTGTCACGTGTCTTACTACTTTATATATGTATATATATATAAATATATATATATATATATATATATATATATATATATATATATATATATATATATATATATATATATATATATATCTATTAATAATAATATGGAATCACTTCTCCAGAAGGGAGAGAAGCGTAAGAATTCTGAAGCCAACATGATCTGACAAACCAATTCGTCATAGCACGGTTTGTCCGCTAACAGCTCGCAATCGACGTCACTTTTAACCCCGATTGAAACCTTTGCCTTCGCTCCCTCATTCCTCCAGAACGGAGAAAATAACAATAAACTTCCGCTGAAGACGCGAGAACCGACCCACCAAAAATCTGGACGCTGAGTCAGGCGCAGAAATGCTTCTGGAGGGATTACGGTGACTAAATGCCCCCATTGAAGCGCCGCTAACTACGCATCCCGAAGCTCTTTTCTTTTTCATTGTCGAAATCCCGCTCCTGGAGGAAATGTTCCCCCGGGCCATCCACTCCTCTCTTATCCTCGGGAGATCCCTGCGGGATTATCGAATGGCGCTGTCCGTCTTTTGGAAATCCTTATTTCCGGAAGTTAACGCCTGAGTTATACGCCGGCGGTACGCCCCAGCCTCTCAGGTACGCTGATTTCTTCTGCTCTTTCTTTATTCAGATTTTTCTCTTTTTTTTGTGTGTTTTTTTTTTTTTTGCTCAGATCGGGACAGGGGAAAACGAGCCTATAACTAACCAAGGAGAGAGAGAGAGAGAGAGAGAGAGAGAGAGAGAGAAATATGATGATGGTTCCACTCTGCGGAAGTGTGTGTGGATTACTACTGCCTTGAGTTTCGGTGTGTATATATATATATATATATATATATATATATATATATATATATATATATATATATATATATATATATATATATATATATATATATATATATATATATATATATACATGGTGGTGTGGCATTAAAGAAAATGCACCAATTTGGTAGTGCTGCATTAAAGAAAATTCAGCATTTTTTACAGTGTATGATAAAGAAAAATGTACCATTTTAGTGATCCTACATTTAAGAAAATCCACCATTTTGGTTGTGCGTTAAAGAAAATGCATCATTCTGGTGGTGCTATATTAAAGAAACAGCATCATTTTGGTTGTGTTATATTAAAGAAACTGCATCATTTTAGTGGTGCTATATCAAAGAAAATGCACCGTTTTGGTTGTGATATATTAAAGATAATGCATCATTTTGGTTGTGCTATATTAAAGGAACTGCATCATTTTGGTTGTGTTATATTAAAGAAACTGTATAATTTTGGTTGTGTTATATCAAAGAAATTGCATCATTTTGGTGATCCTACATTTAATTAAAAAATGCACCATTTTGGTTGTGTTATATTAAAGAAACTGCATCATTTTGGTTGTGTTATATTAAAGAAACTGCATCATTTTGGTGATCCTACATTTAAGAAAATGCACCATTTTGGTTGTGTTATATTAAAGAAAACTGCATCATTTTGTTGTGTTATATTAAAGAAACTGCATCATTTTGGTTGTGTTATATTAAAGAAACTGCATCATTTTGGTTGTGTTATATTAAAGAAACTGCATCATTTTGGTGATCCTACATTTAAGAAAATGCACCATTTTGGTTGTGTTATATTAAAGAAACTGCATCATTTTGGTTGTGTTATATTAAAGAAACTGCATCATTTTGGTGATCCTACATTTAAGAAAATGCACCATTTTGGTTGTGTTATATTAAAGAAACTGCATCATTTTGGTTGTGTTATATTAAAGAAACTGCATCATTTTGGTTAAGAAAATGCTTTATTAAAGAAATGCATCATTTTGGTTGTGTTATATTAAAGAAACTGCATCATTTTGGTTGTGTTATATTAAAGAAACTGCATCATTTTGGTGATCCTACATTTAAGAAAATGCACCATTTTGGTTGTGTTATATTAAAGAAACTGCATCATTTTGGTTGTGTTATATTAAAGAAACTGCATCATTTTGGTGATCCTACATTTAAGAAAATGCACCATTTTGGTTGTGTTATATTAAAGAAACTGCATCATTTTGGTTGTTATATTAAAGAAACTGCATCATTTTGGTTGTGTTATATTAAAGAAACTGCATCATTTTGGTGATCCTACATTTAAGAAAATGCACCATTTTGGTTGTGTTATATTAAAGAAACTGCATCATTTTGGTTGTGTTATATTAAAGAAACTGCATCATTTTGGTTGTGTTATATTAAAGAAACTGCATCATTTTGGTGATCCTACATTTAAGAAAATGCACCATTTTGGTTGTGTTATATTAAAGAAACTGCATCATTTTAGTGGTGCTATATTAAAGAAAATGCACCGTTTTGGTTGTGATATATTCAAGATAACGCACCATTTTGGTTGTGCTATATTAAAGAAGATGCCCTATTTTGGTTGTGTTACATTAAAGAAACTGCATCATTTGGTGGTACTATATTAAAGGAAATGCACCACTTTGGTAGGACTGTATCAGAGAAAATGCACCATTGTGCTTGTGTTACAGCAAATAAAATGCACCACTTTGGTAGGACCATCAGAGAAAATGCACCATTTTAGCTGTAGCTCAACAAAGAAAGTGCAACATTTTGGCTGTGATGCAACAAAGAACGTGCAACATTGTGCTCGTGTCATATTAAAGGCAGTGCACCATTTCGGTGGCTCTGTATTAAAAAAAACCGCATCATTTTAAGGTGATATATTTATCCCCAACACCAGAAAACTCTGGGAAATTCACTACGAAATTAGAGAACTGTTTTCCGCCCAAAGAAATCATTAATGCACGGAACCTAAATGCAAATTTCTTGGCTTCGTGTTGGAAGTTTGCGCAGAAAGTTGAAGGTTTCATCAGAAATTACGAAAAATCTTTCTCTCGTTATTTATTATTTTATGTTCATTTTTTTATTCACAAAAATGAGATAAGGAAACTCAGTCAGATTCCTTACATTCCTTACCCATCATTTTGAAAGTTTCACACATTTTTAAATATGCATATTAGGGAACATATTGCTTTTGAATGATGAATGAATTTTAATTTTAAAAGATATCAGCCACAGTTAATGGTCATTTTCAGGGAACAAGCTTCAAAGGTATCTTATCTTTTCAAGCTTGTGCCATGAAAATGATCATTAATTAATATACTGTACATATATTCATGAAAATTATCATTAATTGATATATATATATATATATATATATATATATATATATATATATATATATATATATATATATATATATATATACAATATGTATGTATATATATATATATATATATATATATATATATATATTATATATATATATGTATGTATGTATATACATATACATAAAATTATTATCAATATATATATATATATATATATATATATATATATATATACAATATATATATTTATAAATATATATACATATAATTATATATATATATATATATATATATATATATATATATATATCACACATTACTACAGTGATATATATACACAAACACACACATTACACACACATATATATATATATATATATATATATATATATATATATATATATATATATATTAAATAAACAAATAAACATACATAAATAAACGCATTTCAGCAATATAAATTTAGCAATATACGTCAAAAAAACGGAGTTAATTTACATGATACTTTTTACTCTCCAAAATTTTTCAAGCAATATGACTAACCTTAGATTTCCCGACAGAATATCATAACATTTTCCTGCGTTATCCTTTATCCTTGCTTTCTTATTTTTAAAAGTTTTGGCAATAGTTGTAAATTACTCTGTTTTCTACTGTACACCTGTGTAATTAGTGGTTACCCCTAAGAGTGTTTTAAGGGTTTTGACCCCTTGGGCTTATCAAGCAAATTATTATTATTATTATTATTATTATTATTATTATTATTATTATTATTAAATTATTATTATTCTTTTAATATTCATATTATATATATATATATATATATATATATATATATATATATATATATATATATATCGTTTATATATATATATATACATATACATATACATATATGTGTGTGTATGTATGAGTGTGTATGTTTTTAGAAGATGTTGTAGTGGTTTTGTTTTGTGTGTGTGTACTTTAGTCTGTAACACCCATTGAGATCGCTAAGTAAATGTTCAATGAGATATTTGCATCTGCTAAATAAAAAAGTGATAGTAACGACAGCCTTTGTTATCTATTATTATTTTTTTTTTATCGAACCACCGCAAAAGAAGTAAGAGAAACGGGAGTTAATTTTAGATATTTAGAGAAAAGAGCCCGTTTATAACTCCTCAAAACAGAATTCATATCAAATGACGGCGCAATGATACTGCTCGAATCTACGTAACAGTCCATCGCCGATGCAGAATTATAGATAAATAAATAAATACAAAAAACTAATAAAAAATTCTTGGTCACCTGCATTCATTATGAAGTAAAACGCGTTGATCAGCCTTTGCATGAATAGACTGCGCTGATGTAGTAAACAACGAGGCCTTTGGAAAGTTCGTTTTAATGCGCGTAATTAGCAGCAGGTATCCTTGTGAATCGTTGTTTGCAACAAAAGGACCCTCGCTATTCTTTCGTTGTCGTTGTTTTGTACTGAACGCTCATCAATCATTAAAATATGGCCGTCCTATTTCTGCTTCGTTACGAAACACTGATTATTTCAAGGACGGTAAATCTTACATTAAATTCAATTGGGGTCATATGGCCTCCGACAAATGTTACCAGCCGATCAATCAATCAATCGAGAGAGCAGGTAGAGAGAGAGAGAGAGAGAGAGAGAGAGAGAGAGAGAGAGAGAGTAAGAGAGAAATAGAGGGGGAATCTTCTTTGTTATAAAGCATTTAATTTTCAAGGACTACAAATCTTACGTTACATTCTATTCCCTTTATATGGTCTTCGACGAATGTTGCCAATCACTCAATCAATCAATCAGAGAGAGAGAGAGAGAGAGAGAGAGAGAGAGAGAGAGAGAGAGAGAGAGAGAGAGAGAATCTGCTTCGTTACGAAATACTATTTCAAGGACTACAAATCTTACATTAAATTCAATTACGTTTATAAGGCCTTCGGCAAATGTGGCAAGCCAATCAATCAATCAATCAATCAATCATTCAAGAGAGAGAGAGAGAGAGAGAGAGAGAGAGAGAGATCTGAGAGAGAGAGAATACTATTTACGAAAAGGACTACAAATCTTACATTAAATTCAATTACGTTTATAAAAGGGCCTTCGGCAAATGTCGCAAGCCAATCAATCAATCAATCAATCAATCATTCAAGAGAGATCAGAGAGAGAGAGAGAGAGAGAGAGAGAGAGAGAGAGAGAGAGAGGTTTCTTCTGACCTTCTTTAAATTTTTTTTGCGAACTGACATTCCCTGGCGAGCAATCTTCCCGGCGCATTTTATGTAAGCCTGCACTGTCCACATTTAGAATAATAATAATAATAATAATAATAATAATAATAATAATAATAATAATAATAATAATAAAATTATCTTCGCTCCAGTTAAGAGACATTCCCTACTGCGTCGCCAGGTGGACACGCCAATCAATCAATCCATATTGCCAATCCGAATTACCTCAGTCTATGATCTGTTCATTTCTCAGCCGATTTCATCTACAGTTATTATCTCTTTCACTCGGTTCCTCGTCCGGTCGCTTCGACATTTTGTCTCTTCCTACGTTTAATATTTTCGTCTTCTTTACTTCTTCTTCTTTTGAGTTTCTGTCGTTAGGCATTTCTTCACTTCTTCCACTTCCCATCTTTTTTGGTTGTTTGATTCAGATTCCTTTCCCTTGCTACCCTTTTTATTCCTTATTCTTCGCCATTCCTTTTACGTCGTTTCAATTTCTCTATGTCCTCTTCCTTGTTTATCTGTTTCAATATACTCTCCTTCATTCCATTCAATTAGACTCATTCAGAGCATTCCGTCTGATTCTCTCAAATTTATTTGGGTACTCATTTTTTATATAATTAAAATTTTTTAATATATTTATTTTAGATTATTCCAACTTTCAACACTAATTCTACTTACTTTCTCTTTCCTTCTTTCCAAGTTACAACCCGGGTTCGATTCCCGAACGAACGGGACGCTTCAGGCTTTGGTACCTGTTAGTTAGTCAAATGTGGTGGGTCGCAATCAGGGTTTGGAAGGGCGTGAGGCTAGTACCGGCAGACTAGCACTTAATGGAGCCAACCCTTCTAAAGGTGAAAAGGGCGTTATCATATCACAGGCATTGGTCTTTAATGTATTCCTCAGGTCACTCTGTACAATGCAGGTCTCCTGATGATCAACACAGCTAAGCAGTGATCTGGTCAGTCCCGGGAAGTTCTGGGGATAGGCCATCGGTCTTGCAGCCTCATCCCGGAATCTATGAGGTCTTCTGAAAGCCACCATCTCTCATGTGAAGAAGGGGTGTTTATAAGCGGAATAGAATAATAAATATATACAGTACATATAAATATACAATATAAACATATATTTTTATATATATAAACATATATTTATATGCATATATAATATATATATAAACAAACGTCTTTCAGTAAGAAACTTGATTTGTCACCATTATTCTATATCCTTACTGCATCATCAATTTTGTGTGTATGTGTGTAAACAATTGTTTTCACAATCTACCTTTCTTTGCTAGTTGCTACTTTTCATTTTCCAATAGCTGTGCGTCTCACTTGTGTAAAGTAAAATTACTTTTTTTTTTTAAACTCATATTTTTCCCGGAAAAAACCATCTCGTTTTTGAAACCGTTCCCGAAATCATTTTATTCTTGTGAATACGTAAGTCGGCCACTCATAAATATTGACATCCTAACCCAAAACATGCGACCGAAATTACAATAAATTTGCATGTTCATAATTCCTGCCATTAATTTCGCTGTCAGTCAAATACTCGAGGCTACTGCATTTATTTCCCACTTTGACATCCTCAAAAAAATGAAAGGAATGAAATCTGCCACTGCTAGGTGTCACAGTATCCTCCCACGCACCTTTCAGACTGACGGCAGGCGATGATTATCCGAAGATGTATGAATTCTTTAACGACATGTAGCAATAGGCAGGAATGTCTCGAACAGACTTCCTCTCATGCACGGTAAATCTGGAGGTTATAATATATTATGTAGTCTTCATTTGGTGTTAAAGATGTTATGCTATTTAATATATGCATCCGCTGTCTTCCATTAAGGGCATTATCAAAAGAAATATCTATAAATTCATCTCTACTAGACGACAGAGAATGTTAATTCTTAGGGTGTACCCACACTACATTTAAAACTGTCATAAACACATGCCGGCAGCTTGTTGTAAACACATCACAAACAGGCTGTGAAAAACAGCCGACGACTTATTGGTAGTCATAACCAGTGCTTCATACAACTACCCAGCATTTACAATATTCATTCTTCATATTCAGTTGCTGACTTGTTTTCAACTTGTTTGCAACATGTTTGCCTTAGACTACCCAGCATTTACAATACTCGTTCTTCATACACAGTTGCTGACTTGTTTTCAACTTGTTTGCAACATGTTCGCCTTAGACTACACAGCATTTACAATATTCGTTCTTCATTTACAGTTGCTGACTTGTTGTCAACTTGTTTGCAACATGTTCACCTTAGACTGCCCAGCATTTACGATATTCGCTCTTCATATACAGTTGCTGACTTGTTGTCAACTTGTTTGCAACATGTTCGCCTTAGACTACCCTGCATTTACGATATTCGTTCTTCATTTACAGTTGGTGACTTGTTGTCAACTTGTTTGCAACATGTTTGCCTTAGGCTACCCAACATTTACAATACTCGTTCTTCATACACAGTTGCTGACTTGTTTTCAACTTGTTTGCAACATGTTCGCCTTAGACTACACAGCATTTACAATATTCGTTTTTCATTTACAGTTGCTGACTTGTTGTCAATTTGTTTGCGACATGTTCACCTTGGACTGCCCAGCATTTACGATATTCGCTCCTCATATACAGTTGCTGACTTGTTGTCAACTTGTTTGCAACATGTTCACCTTAGACTACCCAGCATTTACGATATTCGTTCTTCATTTACAGTTGGTGACTTGTTGTCAACTTGTTTGCAACATGTTTGCCTTAGGCTACCCAGCATTTACAATATTCGTTCTTCATATACAGTTGCTGACTTGTTTTCAATTTGTTTGCAACATGTTTGCCTTAGACTACACAGCATTTACAATATTCGTTCTTCATTTACAGTTGCTGACTTGTTGTCAACTTGTTTGCGACATGTTCACCTTGGCCTGCCCAGAATTTACGATATTCGTTCTTCATATACAGTTGCTGACTTGTTGTCAACTTGTTTGCAACATGTTCGCCTTAGACTACCCAGCATTTACGATATTTGTTCTTCATTTACAGTTGGTGACTTGTTGTCAATTTGTTTGCAACATGTTCGCCTTAGACCATCATATTAGCTTCTAGAACATCATTCCTAGCTTCAAACACTCGTTTCAACATCTACAACACTTCCTTTGACCAAACACTTATTTTTCAACCTCTGCAAAACATCCTGGACTCAAACACTCATTTTTCAACTTCTGCGGCACTCATTCGAGGATCAAACACTTATTTTTCAACCTCCACAACGCGTACTGGTCTCAAACAATCACGTTCCACCGTCTACAACGCTCTTCCTGGGTTCAATATTCGTATTTTAACTTCTACAACACACTTTCTGGATCCAATATTCATATTTTAACGTCTACTATGCTCTTCCTGGGTCCAATATACATATTGTAACGTCTACAACACAAGTTCTGGGTCCACACATTCAGTTTTCAACCTCTCAAAAAACTCTTCTTCTTGGGTCCAAACACTCGCATTTTAACCGAAGTAAATGGATATATATCGGTCCCACGCTTCAAGTCTAAACCTCAGCATCGCCTGACAGAAATCACAAACGTTTTCATTTCAATCTGTGACATTAATCAGCATCCGAAAATGTTTATACCAACACTTTCATTTTAGCCTCAGAGGCCACTCGGTCTAATTCCGTCTCCGAGAGCACCGATATCAATTTCCGTCATGACCTGAAGAGATGTTATTTCGAATGAGGAATTCAAAAGGTTTTAGAATTGCTGCGATGTTCCCGGAATCCGGTATACAAAAACGACCGGAAGAACTCGACAGGATTGATATAATTACGCATCTTTATTTTCTCACATCTTCAATGAAGGAAAAGTGTTCGGTTCCCCCCTGGCTATGACTTCATTCACTTTAATGTTTACAAGAAAAAGTTAAGTTGTTCCAGGAGGTGCTTCGGTTTTCTTTCTTCCTCTTTAAGACAAGACTTGAGGGCGATTCTCCCTCGCGCAGGAAACCTTTGAGCAAGTTTTTAGAAGGTTAAAAACAGGAAAATTGAGCCTTTGCAACATTTCACGTGAAAGAAGACGACGATAAAAATGAAACTTTGGCAACTCTGACCAAATAAAGGAAGAGAATATGAAAGCATACGTATTAGAATTCTTGTTCCAGCTCTATGTATATTCTCCCATTCGACCGGTATGTTCCGGCATATGTATACTCGTATTCAAACGGTATTCATGAGGGTTATAAACACGGCTTTAAACAGCCGGCACAGATGTTTTCAAAGGCGAGAGCCGTTCGCCTCGAGGCCAATCATAATCAGAGGCATTCCCTTCGTGCCAGTGACAGTTTCTGAAATTACTTTCGTCCCCTCTTTTTTATTTTCCCGACGAGCAAAAGAAACAGGTTTCATCAAAAAGGTCACTCGACCTCACTGGAAATGGCATTCCGGAATAATTTGCGAAACTGAAGTCACAATTACGTGATATTTAACGCGGACCGGAGGCTCCTGACAACCTATATTGCAACGTTTTTGGTAACCAGACGCGCGGAAGTTGCCAGAGGCTTCCATACAAGGGGAAAGGCATTCCCGCCGAAATAGCATATGCAGTGGTCTAATTTTTCTACCCGTTTCATACGAGTTTTTTAATTGTCTTATCTTACATATATCAGCTTGAGTTTACTGTGCCATCTTTCTTTCTTTCTTTCCTTTATGATTAGGGCAATTAAGGGTATGTAGAACATGTTTTATTTCTCGAAAGTTTGGCTATCCTGAGACTTGGCTCAGATCCGAAGGTTCATTTGCATACAACTCGTATCTAACATTATTGGAGCGCTTGATACCCACTACCCAGGATGTCTCTGTTGGCTGTGCATTGCCCAAACTGCCCAGGACGCTCGATGTCTAGGGAAACTGAGTTCATTTAAGTGTTCACAAGCAACCTGAAATAATGGAAGAGGCGAGGAGTTTAAGATTCCGGAGGTAAATGGTAAAGGCACCAATTTTTCGTGACTATCAATATATTTTTGGTTTAGGTTGAACGCCCCCTTTTATTTACCCTTAATTAACTTATCTCAAATCTCTCTCTCTCTCTCTCTCTCTCTCTCTCTCTCTCTCTCTCTATATATATATATATATATATATATATATATATATATATATATATATATATATATATATATATATATATATATGTATATATATAGTACATATATATTTATATATATAGATATATATATATATATTTTATATATATATATATTTATATATATATATATATATATATATATATATATATTATAATATATATGTATATACATATGTATATAAATTATATATATATATACTGTATATACATGATGTATATATAGATATATATACATATATGTTGTTTATAATATATATATATATATATATATATATATATATATATATATATATATATATATATATAAATATATAAGTACATATATACATACATAAACACAAGTCAACTCGATATTA
>NC_089781.1:25157880-25167880 GCF_040412425.1 Macrobrachium rosenbergii
TATATATATATATATATATATATATATATATATATATATATATATATATATATATATATATATATATATATATATATATATACGGACTTGCCAAAGCATCTAGAAGCATCAAAGAAACATTGAAGGCAAGCACAAGCATCTCAAAGTCGTGTAGAAATAGCAAGGAGTCAATCATCTGGGAAGTTCAGCAAGGAGTCGGTAGCCCAGGAGAGCTTGCCAAGGATTCGCGAGTGGAGGAAGAAGAAGAAGAAGAAGCAGTGCGGCCAAGGAAAACCAGGGTTGCCAATATCCAGGGAATCGGGCGGAAAGCCCTGTCTGTGCCATTCGTCTCAAGTGCTGTGCCATTTGTAAATTGCTGCAATTTATGCTGATTGTTTTTCCGCATCACTTTTTATTTTCTTTTACTTGTGGTGAAAGTCTTGCTCGTAAGTTCATTTGCTGATTGAAATGCCCTGATCGTTTTCTTCGTGTTGGTGGAAGGGAGTATTATTATTATTATTATTATTATCATTATTATTATTATTACTATTATTATTATTATTATTCGGGTGTTTCCATACCGTAAATCGACAAAGTTTTTATTCTTGATCATATATATATATATACACATATATATATATATATATATATATATATATATATATATATATATATATATATATATATATATATATATATATATATATATATATATATATATATATATATATATATATATATATATATATATATATATATATATATATATATATATATATATATATATATATTTCTGGCAGCGTTTTTGACGCTGGAAACTTTCTGATACTTTCACCATACCAGTTTATATTGTGATAATTTTTTCTCTTCACCTCACAGTATTTCCTAAAAATTCTTGATTCTCTGCCACGACTTTTCTTTCTAAACTCTTCACAATTTCTATAAATCCCCCCCACTTAAATGTAAATTCCATCTCTTATTTTATCTATTCCTATCTATTCTTCACGCTGGGTTCTGGCAAAGGGGATCTTGCCCCCTGGGGTGGCGTTTAATGTCTCGCCTGGGAAATGGCGAATGAAAGAAATGAGCTCATTCTAATCACTGGTCTCACTGTCATTTGGTACCTCCTTAAGGAATCGGCGACGTTTGAGTGCTGTCATACGGAAATAATGAAATTACAATGTATCATTATTTCTTGGAATGTCTGAAACAAAGAATGAAGAAACTTCTGGGAAGAGAGAGAGAGAGAGAGAGAGAGAGAGAGAGAGAGAGAGAGAGAGAGAGAGCTTGCGATACCACAATGTAGATCGGAGAGAGAGTGAGTTTGCGTCACAACAATGTTGATCGGAGAGAGAGAGAGGGAGAGAGCTTGCGTCACCACAATGTTGATCGGAGAGAGAGAGAGAGAGAGAGAGAGAGAGAGAGAGAGAGAGAGAGAGAGAGAGAGAGATCTTGCGTCACAACAATGGTTATCGAAGAAGGGGATAAATGATAGGTAAAAACATCCTCTACGCTGAAATTCAAAATTATCCTTTTCCGTATTCGACAAAGGTGGAAACTGCTATGTTTTTTGTGACTTTCCAAGGAAAGTTCAATTTGTTAACCTTACTTACTGATCGTGGTTTATCTATAAAAAAATTTTTTTTCACCAACTACTCTTTTGCAGAGGTAAACAATCTTCAAGAAATGTATTTCGGTAAAAAGGTCCCGATGGCAGTTTTTACTTTTCTGTCCGTCCGCACTTTTTTCTGTCCGCACTTTTTTTCTGTCCGCCCTCAGATCTTAAAAACTGCTGAGGCTAGAGGGCTGCAAACAGGTATGTTGCTCATCCACCCTTCAATCATCAAACATACCAAATTGGAGCCTTCTAGGCTCAGTAATTTTTATTTTGTTTAAGGTTAAAGTTAGCCATAATCGTGCGTCTGGCAGCGATATAGGACAGGCCACCACCAGGCGGTGGTTAAAGTTTCACGGGCCGCGGCTCATACAGGATTATACCGAGACCACCGAAAGATAGATCTGTTTTCGGTGGCCTTGATTATACACTGTACAGAAAACTCGATTGTGCCGAAGAAACTTCGGCACATTTTTTACTTTTTTTTTTTTTTCAGTAAGGTCATGGTTAAGGTAACGGAAACGTCGAGTTCAGTAGAGAGGCTCGGCGACGCCAAATAAAATTTAATCAATCAATCATCAGAGAGGCCTTCAAAATTTCTTAACATGGCGACCTCTTTCGTATAGATTGATTAAGAGTCCTTCGACATTTTAAGGTGAGATGATAAGTTAAGCGTGACAGACAGACTGTAGGACAGACAGACTGATACCGTTCATACCCATCTGTCTATAAAGGTCTACCTCTGTACCAAGTCTGACAGAAATCCCTCTAACAGTCTAAAGTCAGTGGTTCTTAACATTTTTTCCTCATGCCCCCATCCAATATAAATACAATACAATACAAACATATGAAAGTTAGTGATACGAACCTTGCTGAGAAATTATTAGCTTTTTCAATTACTGAACAAAGGTACTTTTTTTATTTCAAATGAAAATTGTCAATTAGTAGGATACAGTGAATACACATTATAACAGTAGTTACTAGTAATACTACATAGTGCACACCAACACCTTTTTAGTGGCTTTTTTAATTGTTGTTTCTCGTTAATGATGATTTTCAAACGAGGTTCTTTCTTTGAAAGTTGCCAGATGCATGATATCACTTGCATCCAAACGGTTTCTGGCTTCTGTCCTGAGGTGCAGAAGCGCCGGTAAGTATACAGTACCGTTGCACTGGCTATCACGTCTCGTACCTCCAGGTTTAAGGCTTCGTACCCCTTGGTACAGGTAGCCCAGGTTAAGAACCACTAGCTAAACAAAGAGTGTATGGTAAGGTTAGTAGCTATAGTTACTAAGAAAGGCATGAACAAGTTCAACAACCTTGGCATTATCGGAAAGGGCTTCATTAGAAGAGCAAGCGAGCAAAAGGAAGTCTCTCTCTCTCTCTCTCTCTCTCTCTCTCTCTCTCTCTCTCTCTCTCTCATTGCATATGTTACGGCCAAAGGCTAAAGTTGTATATATAAAGTTACAAACAGACAAACAAACATAAGAAGTAAATCTCATCAACTCTGAGCACCTTTCTCAGATAAGATTAATTAATAAGATCCTTTGCAGCAAAGTTAGGAGAGATTGCATTACATGAAGAAATAATTGTCCAGCTACTCAGTAACTGAAGTTACGTTGGCTGAGTATAAGCATAACACTAAAAGTATGCGAACTAAATTTATTACAGGAAAATTTCTAATACTATCGTACTACTAGGCCTATTGCTAGCGGTAGTGCTGGCCTAGTATCTACTGTTATGACCGCTGTTATCAATAACACTATCATCATCACGATAATGATGAAATCAAATATTACCGTCATTGATACTGTTTATATAAACGACAATAACAAAACTCAAAATAATATAAATTGTTTATCCTCACTTATTGTTCTCTGCGAAAAGAAAACCAATATCAACCAGATATTAGAACCCCTACCCCTCCAGAATGCTTCTAAACCGCACCCCCCCTCCTCCTCCCTTCCCCCTATAACTTCCTCCCCCCCCCCAACTCCCTTTCATAACAGAGAAAGTAGACTGTTTTTATTCGACGTCGAAAGGAGGGCCAGTTGCCTCACAGGGAGGAGATATTGAGTTGCTCTTTTTTATTAATAGCAATTTTGCCTTATTGCTCCTGAAGTCTATTTGTTCATATAAGGCTTTGGCTTCTTTCCACATCATTTATTATTATTATTTTTTTTTTCTTTTTTTGAGGGAGACGAAGTTGCCAATAGTGATGGGAGCATGAGGAGAATGTTAGGTGTAATGAAGTGTATTTATGGTCAATTTGAAAAAATATGTTTATTGTTTTTCATTTAAAATGTATACTGTATATGTATGTATATATATATATATATATATATATATATATATATATATATATATGTATTACATATATATAAATATAAACATATATAAATATATAATATATATTATATGTATATATATAAATATATATATATATATATATATATATATATATATATATATATATATATATATATATATATATATCAAATATAAGGGAGCCTATAGAAACGCCAAAATGTAGAAAATAAAGGCTATATTTCAAGAGACCAAACTGTCTCTCTCCTCAGACAAATAGTGACATTCAGAAATTTTTCTCTTTACATATTTTGCACTGCTCAGCAAAATTACCTTAACTACCCAAAACTACATTAACAGCTTTTAACCATCTTGTTCTTTCTTCACATTTCTCACCGACGATTGTAAGGAACGAAAAGGATCGGTGGGTTGCCACACCACGATAATGAAACCTCCAAACCGGAGATACATTGCTGAGATCTTGTTTCCACTGCTCACTTTCTTGTTAATTCAAAATAAATATTGAATTGTCGATTATATTAAACTTCATCGCCAAGTTGAAATTCATTTGCTTAGATTATTATTATTATTATTATTATTATTATTATTATTATTATTATTATTATTATTATTATTATTATTATTATTGTTTATTTTGTTTTTTATCTATCACATTCATCCTATTCGACTGGGTGGTTTTTATAGTGGGGGGTTCTGGGTTGCATCCTGCCTCCTTAGGAGTCCATCACTTTTCTCGCCATGTGCTCTGTTTCTAGTAGCACACTCTTCTGCATGAGTCCTGGGGCTACTTCGGCATCTAGATTTCCCAGATTCCTTTTCAGGGATCTTGGGATCGTGCCTAGTGTTCCTATGACTATGGGTACAATTTCCACTGGCATATTCCATATCCTTCTTATTTCGATTTTCAGGTCTTGATATTTATCAGATTTTTTCTCTTTCTTTCTCATCTACTCTGGTGTCCCATGGTATTGCGACGTCAGTGAGTGATACTTTTCGATTTTGTCAATCAACATCACGACTGGTCTATTGGCACGTATTACCCTATCTGCTATTATTATTATTATTATTATTATTATTATTATTATTATTATTATTATTATTATTATTATTATTATTATTATTATCACCAAATTTTCCAATCAGAAGCAATTATACTGATCTTTAAAATTACACAAGAGATTTTCACGAATATAAACACCATTAAAATGGCGACACCAACATTTACAATCAAATGTGTTAAGAAAATATCACTGACTGTTCTAGGTGCGTTCATATGGTATCACATCGCAACAATTTTCGGTTCTTTTTACCCAGACTTGCTTTTACGCCTTCCCAGGCTAATTTAGGTTACCTGTTAGAGTACAGTGCATTAGCAACAAGGTCGCGCTGACCTCCTAACCTCCTCCTCCTCCTCCTCCTCCCTCCTATCGCCCCCTCAACACCAACATAATGCTCAGACTTCCTTTTAACTAAACATACGAGGAAAATGTGCAAAAAAAAAAAACACAAAATAAAAAAAAATATCAAGCCTGGTTGTGTTCATTAACTTCGTTTGGTGGCTGCGTTCATTAAGTTCGCTTAATGATACGAAGTCAGGGCGCCCCCTTAACAAAGGGTAACATTAAATGGCTGTAAAGTCTCTGAGGTTAATCGTATCAAATGGATTACGAAAATGGTTTTTTGGCCTCGTGTGCACATAAATATGTTTCCTATTTAACCAAAATTACTCTGGCTATTTATCCCTCTTAAGCGGGAGAGAGAGAGAGAGAGAGAGAGAGATAAGAGAAAGAGCTTACAGAAAATGGTAGTGTAAGTTCTATAGAGAGAGAGAGAGAGAGAGAGAGAGAGAGAGAGAGAGAGAGAGAGAGAGAGAGAGAGAGAGAGACTACAAAAATGGTAGTGTAAAGTTCTATAGGAGAGAGAGAGAGAGAGAGAGAGAGAGAGAGAGAGAGAGAGAGAGAGAGAGACAGAGAAAGAGTGTAAGACTTCATAAAGAGAGAGAGAGAGAGAGAGAGAGAGAGAGAGAGAGAGAGAGAGAGAGAGAGAGAGAGATAACTCTTACAGAAAATGGAGTGTAAAGTTCTATAGAGAGAGAGAGAGAGAGAGAGAGAGAGAGATAAGAGAGAGAGACAGAAAATGGTAGTGTAAACTTGTATAGTAGAGAGAGAGAGAGAGAGAGAGAGAGAGAGAGAGAGAGAGAGAGATAACGCTTACAGAAAATGGTAGTGTAAACTTCTATAGGAGAGAGAGAGAGAGAGAGAGAGAGAGAGAGAGAGAGAGAGAGAGAGAGAGAGAGAGATAATGCCTACAGAAAATGGTAGTATAAAAGTTCTAATAGGATCACAAGAGAGAGAGAGAGAGAGAGAGAGAGAGAGAGAGAGAGAGAGAGAGAGAGAGAGAGAGAGAGAGAGACTCCCCATAATTTCCGGGGTGAAAATCAGCAATCAGCAAATGACCCATATAAGAAGGATCAAGGAGTCCCGCGACGACCGAAGGATTCCCAAGTGACGGTCAATCCCGCAATCCTTTTGGTTAAAGGACCATTAAAAAAAAAGACTCGTGGGATCCACAAAAGAGAGAGAGAGAGAGAGAGAGAGAGAGAGAGAGAGAGAGAGAGAGAGAGAGAGAGAGAGAGAGAGAGGAAATAATCACAGACAGTTGCAGTGTAAGGGTGATACACTAAAAAAGAGATGTAAAGGAGAGAGAGAGAGAGAGAGAGAGAGAGAGAGAGAGAGAGAGAGAGAGAGAGAGAGAGAGAGATACACAAAAAATGGTGATTGTGTAAAGATAAAAAGTTTTTTTGAGAGAGAGAGAGAGAGAGAGAGAGAGAGAGAGAGAGAGAGAGAGAGAGAGAGAGAGAGAGGAAATAATCACAGACAATTGTTGTGTAAGGGTGTAAAGGAGAGAGAGAGAGAGAGAGAGAGAGAGAGTAGAGAGAGTAAAAAGAGTACACAAAAAGTAAGTGTAAAGAGAGAGAGAGAGAGAGAGAGAGAGAGAGAGAGAGAGAGAGAGAGAGAGAGAGGGAGTTAGCATACATAGAAAACGGTGGCATTGTAAAGGTATCATACCCTAAAAAAAGCTGTATAGAAGAGAGAGAGAGAGAGAGAGAGAGAGAGAGAGAGAGAGAGAGAGAGAGAGAGAGAGGAGGAGGGGTTAGCATACGTAGTAAATGGTGGCAGTGTAAAGGTATCATACCCAAAAAAAGGCTGCATAAAGAGAGAGAGAGAGAGAGAGAGAGAGAGAGAGAGAGAGCTCAGCGCGTGGGCCATTATCCTCAGGGTGGGATTTCCATAATGGGCGTTTTGGGGGATACAGAGGAGGAGGCACAGGGCCATGGAAGGACCCGTTATGGGTGTCTGGAAGGCACTTATTCGGCCGAATATCAAGATCCTTTTTCGGCAATTCGACTCAGGCGAAGATTTTATTCGCCCTAAATGGCTCCGCTTGGAATCTTCGCCGTTATTTTATCCCCGTAATATTCACAGGCCCTGATTCTTTCCTTAACTGCAAGGGATGAGAGAGAGAGAGGAGAGAGGGAGGGGTTTTCTTGCTCTGTATAAACATATATGCTCAAATATATATTTATATGTGTGTATATATATATATATATATATATATATATATATATATATATATATATATATATATATATATATATACATACGTTTTGGGGATATATAAATATATATTATATATATATACATATATATATAATATATATATACATACATGCATACAAATATAAATATATATGTATATATATATATATCATATATATATATATATATATATAAATATATATATAGGTATGTATATATATATAAATATATATATATATATATATATATATATATATATATATATATATATATATATATATATATATATATATATATATAACACACACACACATATATATATATACACATATATATATATATATATATATATATATATATATATATATATATATATATATATATATATATATATATATATCTGTATACCTCTGAAATCTATATGGAAAAACAAACAGGTTTCGTTCTTACTTACGATTAATCTCAAAGGTAGAAGATTTAAAAATAAAAAAAAACCATATTACTTATTAATTTACCTGAAGACAAGGTCAAGTCTTCAAATTATTAAGAGCACGAGCTCTTGCCTGTCAGAATGTCGTCGTCATAATCCTGAGATGGAATTCTGATATGCAAATTAGTTATTACATACATTTTATGTCCTATAACGTTGTCAGACGCATGTTTACGGGTAAGTTTAACCTTAAATAGAATAAAGACTACTGAGGCTAGAGGGCTGCAATTTGGTATGATTGATGATTGGAGGGTGGATGATCAATTTAACAAATTGCAGCCCTCTAGCCTCAGTAGCTAGCGTTGTCAGACGCATGATTATGGGTAACTTTAACCTTAAATAAAATAAAAACTACTGAGGCTAGAGGGCTGTAATTTGGGATGTTTGCTGATTGGAGGTTGGATGATCAACCAATTTACAGCCCTCTAGCCTCAGCAGTTTTTAAGATCTGAGGGCGGACAGAAAAAGTGCGGACGGACAGACAAAGCCATCTCAATAGTTCACTTTTACAGAAAGCTAATAAAAAGCACTGATCCTTATCAATAAAATTATTTTTAAACAGGAAATTTTTTCAAAACGGTAAAGCTTCATGGACTTTCCTTATATAACATTTCTCACACGTTAATACAGAGAAATTAGATTGGAAAGAGACTTGCAAGTTACAAACTTCCAGTCTTTTAAGCTTCCTTTTTCATCCTTTTCGAAGGGAGCATTCATTATCGTTCAGTTATAAAAATAACCCCACGGCCATTTCGTTTTCCCGTACATAAAATTCATTTAATTTACCTTCGAAGCGAAACAGCCCAAATGACCAATTTTTACTGGGTCCTGAATAAGGTCTTTTCCTCAGAAATAATCTGACGGCCACATATTATCGGTAAAGGTATACGACATTTATTCAGCATACATTGATGTGGCCTCTGGCTGCACAAAAAGCTTTATTTCCTTCTTGTTTTTTCCATTTCCTAGAAAGGGCAATTATGTGTTATTGCTTCTGAAGACTGTTTACATCCAATAACTCATTTTCTCTCTCTTTCTCTATACGGCTGGTTTTATTGTCCGTTTTTTTTTCTGGGATTTTATTGTCCGCTCTTGGTGACCAGCCAAGATGCCTCACTCATTTCCAGAACCGGACTGTGTCCTCAGTGGTTCAGTGGTCCCAGAATGTGGGTGTCTTTCTCTATTTTGTTTTTGTTTTTCACTGCTCGTAAGAGAAGTTTTAAAGCTACTTCAAAACACTTTGAAATTCCTGATTTATAAAGCATTAGGTAAAAGACACTTGTCCTTGTACAGAGTCCCAGAATGTGTGTGTGTGTGTGTGTTTTTTTTTACGGTATTTGAGAAGTCAGTACTCGTAAGAGAAGCTGTAAAGCTACTTCAAAACACTGTGAAATTTCTGATTTATCAAGCATTAAAATGGTTAAAATACACCAAGACTTAATATTTCTTAGATACTTTGTATAACTTTTTGTTTATTGATTTCTTAAAATTTGGTCAATTTAAGTTTTCATGTTCACTTCAGTTCGATGCACTAAAATCTTTTAAATCTTGTGCAATCATATTCGGTTCATTCCAAAGTGACAGGATTCTCAATGATACCTTCATAAGTAACACCTTCAAGAGCCAAAACTTTTATCTGCGGTTAAAAGGCCGGTATTTAACCGGTAATTTTAGTAAGTAAATAATTAATATTGAACTTACATGCATGAGAGACACGGTAGATTCCCAAATTATGAAAACCTCAAATTCCAATTTACAAACACTTGCTCATCCATACCCGAGATTCGGTGACTCCTTTCGCCTTACGGGCTGCTCCAAGAGCACAAACCCGTGCTGGCATAAGGCCAACTCAAGGCCAGCTCAATTTGATAAGAAAATATCTCTCCCTTTACTGCCCAGCTTAAGCATTCGCTTCATGCTTCCGTTTTTCCAGAATCTTCGCAATTTTTCTCTAAATACCCCATTCCTTGCCTTGTTTCCGTGGCACCT
>NC_089781.1:25170380-25237880 GCF_040412425.1 Macrobrachium rosenbergii
TTTATGTTACCAATCAACAACGTGACTTCCGTCGACGGTATAAAAACAGACTTATAACAACAACGGAAAATTTTCGCTGTCAGCAAAATCATTCGAGTGGACGGGAAGTGATTTGACTTATGTAGGCAATCCGACCAGTTAACACAACTGTTTTTATGTCTACCATTTTTATGTTTACCATAGCATATCCCTTCTGTCAGCGGAGTTTTCACTTTGACCCATCATATGAAAATCGAAAATCAGTTACTGGTTTATCAACTGAAAAAGAAAATCCTTTTATAAAATTGTCGTTCATGTTTGTAAAGAACCACAATAGATTTATCTGTCAATCATTAAGGATAATAAACAGCCAAGGAAACATTACACATGTCTGTCTCCGCCCAACTTTTACACCAAACAAGTCACTCTCCTTCCCTGCAAACTCTAACATATACTTCATGTCCATCAATTTTTAGTTTTCTGAAAATAAAACTACTGTGCCGGCTTTGTCTGTCCGTCCGCACTTTTTCTGTCTGCCCCCAAATCTTCAAAACAACTGAGGCTAGAGGGCTGCAAAGTGGTATGGTGATCATCCACCCTCCAATCATCAAACATGCCAAATTGCAGCCCTCTAACCTCAGTAGTTTTTATTTTAAGGTTAAAGTTAGCCATAATCGTGCGTCTGGCAACGATATAGGCCAGGCCACCACCTGGCCGTGGTTAAAGTTTCAAGGACCGAGACTCATACAGCATTATACTGAGACCACCAACAGATAGATCTATTTTCGGTGGCCTTCATTATACGATGTACAGAAAACTCGACTGCGCCGAAGAAACTTCGGCGAATTTTTTACTTGTTTGGGGCGTTATGATTTTGACTTATTGCCCTTCTTGGCCTTGACTGACAAAAACCACTTAGTCGCTGTCTCTACATTTGCCCCACAACTGCAACCATTGCTCAGTTGCTTCGTCTCTCTCTCTCTCTCTCTCTCTGATGCCCCTGAAGATAACCAATTTCCAATCCCTCAATCCCTCTTCCACTTCCAACCAATCCCTGTTTTCTTTCCCCTGTACAGAGTGGGGACCAGTACGTGCATCTTACTCTACTATGGCGGCCATTCATTCTTGCTTTACTTTACTCCCAAGGGTACAACAGGTCAACGTTCCCTTACCCCATGCCTACGAGGTCAAAGGCACTGTGCCTGGTCTTAGGTCCTGAGGTCTAGAAGTTCCCATTCTACCGTTCCTTTTGATTAACACACACTTACTAGAAAGACCTAAGCTGTTTTTCTCTATCCTCGCGTAAGTTCCTCGTTGGACCGGTCGGTATAGTTCTCGGCCAGCACTCTGCTGGGCCCGCGTTCAAGTCTCCGGCCGGCCAATGAAGAATTAGAGAAATTTATTTCTGGTGACAGAAATTCATTTCTCGCTATAATGTGGTTAGGATTCCACAATGAACTGTAGGTCCCGTTGCTAGGTAACCAATTGGTTCTTAGCCACGTAAAATAAGTCTAATCCTTCGGGCCAGCCCTGGGAGAGCTGTTAATCAGCTCAGCGGTCTGGTTAAACTAAGGCATACTTAACTTTTTTCTATTCTCGCGTGCCCACGTCCACAAGGACGGTTCCCAGTTTTTTGTCCCACGCCTAAAGGGGTCAACCAACCAACATTTCAATGCTTCACACCAAAGGAGACAAGGAGACCCCTTGTGTCTGTCTATCCCACGCCCCTGAGGCCGAGAGCTAATCTCCTTCCACATACTATCCCAGGCACAGCTTCCGTCGAGGACACCCAACATATTCCTTTTCCCTACCCTCTCGCGCCCACGAAGACGACCAATCCCAGGCTCTGGTACCAGCAGAATGCCAACCTCCGCAGAGACCCGACGAGCGAGCATCCGGGCGGGTGGTGGTGGTGGGCGGGTGGTGATGGGCGGGCCGGGCAGGAGAGGGGGATCAAGGCATAATCCGGCGAACGTGAGCCGGATTCAATCCTTCCTGTAATGGATTCAGACCCATTATCATTATTTACTTCTTTTCACGCCACGGTGGAGACAGCGCGCGGATGTTGATCAATCCGGTTTCCCCGAGATATTTTCGTACCAAATATTTGGGGGCTTAAGATCCTCCCCCACCCTCCACTTCTCCAACCGCCAACACCGCCACGTCTCTCCACGGCGACGTTGATGTTTTAAAATGAAGAGATTTTCGCTCTTCCCCCGAAAGATGTCGGAGCGATTGGGAACACGAGAGGATCAGGAGACGGAGGGAATCAATAAACATGATCGCTAAGGGGACGGTCAGATTCCACGACGGAGGAACAATTGAAATGGACAGTGATGGAACGCGGAGAGAGAGAGAGAGAGAGAGAGAGAGAGAGAGAGAGAGAGAGAGAGAGAGAGAGAGAGAGAGAGAGAGCTGGTAAAATGCTATGTTGTTATCCAGTTTCAATTTTTTACCAGCAGATATCAAGGGTCGCGGGAAGACTAAAATGAAAAGAAGAATATTTTGAATTTCATAGCAGGTGTCACCATTCTTCAAAAAGCATAAAAAATCTAATCACCCAAAGATTACCGTGGGGGCCCCCCCACCCCTTTTTCCCCAACCCCACCTAACTACCCCGCACTTCCACCACCCCTTCCGTCGGAGTTCAACGTTTTGTTTTAAGAAACAAAACCCTCGTCTGCCTATGAGACATCAGAAATTTTGATATTAGCCCCATAAATCAAAGAGATCGCCGCCTCTTGTTCCCATTTTACAAGAAATTTCAACCAGAACCGCAAATAAATCATGTCCCCCGGCGATCCATCTTACAAAACCCAGGCTCGCGCTCTCTCTCTCTCTCTCTCTCTCTCTCTCTCTCTCTCTCTCCTCTCCCGTTTTTTCTTACCATTTCCCTCCTCCTCTTTTTCCCTCCCTCTTTCTTCTCTCCAAACCACTTTCTGGGCTCCGCCCCCCATTTTTCTTTTTCCTTTTTTTATTAGGAAGGTCGCCCGAGTTTCCATCATCGTTGGGTCTCTGCCCAAGTGTGGTCGGCAATGTCGCTGTTGTTGTCGTTTGTGGCAAACATCCCGGCAACGACCGACTGTTTGTCGTTGTTGCCTTAGTCGCTGTTACCATATGGCAACAGAAGAGTTGTCGCCAAGGCAAATATCTTGGCGGATAAAAAAAAAAAAATGGCACCACAAGGGCCTTCGTTTTCAACTTACCCAAACAATTTCTCCTTGGAGGGGTTATTATCTATACATACATGCATACATATACACGTGGCAAACATCCCGGCAACGACCGACTGTTTGTCGTTGTTGCCTTAGTCGCTGTTACCATATGGCAACAGAAGAGTTGTCGCCAAGGCAAATATCTTGGCGGATAAAAAAAAAAAAAAATGGCACCACAAGGGCCTTCGTTTTCAACTTACCCAAACAATTTCTCCTTGGAGGCGTTATTATCTATACATACATGCATACATATACACGTATTGTATACATATTCATATATATATGTGTATGAAATTTTTTATCACACCGTGATTTATATACAATCATGAAGCTACAAATGTCGCTTAATATCAAATTCACGCTACCTCGGGAGTATCTCCGATGGAGAATTGTCACCGAAGGGGAATTTATATAAGTGATAAATGAATTAGTACCACCGGGACACGGCGCGGTGGTAACGTCTACTGGAGTCGCTGAATTGGTCCATGTCAAGGGTTCGCGTCCCGGTGGTACTAATTCATTTATCACTTATATAAATTCCCCTTCGGTGATAATTCTCCATCGGAGATACTCCCGAGGTAGCGTGAATTTGATGTTAAGCGACATTTGTAGCTTCATGATTATATGTACTGTATGTATGTGTATATACAGTATATATATATATATATATATATATATATATATATATATATATATATATATATATATATATATATATATATATATATATATATAAATAAGCATGGCTATTTTCGGGTCATTAGGTGAGGGAAGCATTGCCGGAATCCTCCACTCTAAAAAAAAAAAAACCCTCAAATATTCAGTCTTGCTATTTGTTGCTCATCGAAAAATCACAGCAAATTTGATTTCCGCCAAATGGGTTCCTGGTGTTTATGTGACTCCCGCCGTCGTCGACTGAGGCAGGAGGAGAACTCTTCCTCCTCCTCCTAGTCCTCCTAGTCATAGTCCTCCTCCTCCTCCTCCTCCTCCTCCTCCTCTTCTCGCTCGCTCGAATGCACCAATTTAAATTTGCATTCCGCCGGAATTGGTGGGGTGTTCCGACATGTCTCAAGTTAATGGATCCGCATAATCAAAGGCTTGGGGGGGACATCTATTAGAATAATGGCGCGGATAGAAAACTGCTTTCCCCAGAGTTGATCGTATTCTTGAGCTACTGTATTAAATGAAGGAGATGTACGAGGGGGCATATTTCTCCCCACGCCCCCCCAACCCCCACCCCTCCACTCTCTTTCTCTTTCTCTCTGAGGCCGCGAATGAACAGGAATTTCAAGTCTGTTTAGAACCCGCCAGCAGCAAATGCTCCCCCGCTTTATCGCGGAAACTTCCAACTTCCCAACACCACCGCCGCATCGTCTCCGAACGTATTCTTCTCACTGGAAGTTTTATTTTCACAGACATTACTGCCACAACGTCGCGTTTCTCTCGACGGCTTCTCCGTTACTTCCTTAAACCGTCCGTGCGGCACTTAGGTGGAAGGTCAGTTTCGCTGCTTAAGGTAAATGTTTTTCCCCCGAATGAGGACGTTTCAGTCACCATCGCTTTCTTTTTCGATGTCGAGTGAACGCCTCCTATTGTTTCTTTTTTTCCTCCTCCTCCTCCTCCTCCTCCTTCTTCTTCTTCTTCTTCTTCTTCTTCTTCTTCTTCTTCTTCTTCTTCTTCTTCTTCTTCTTCTTCTTTCTCGTCGCTCTGAAGGATTTTCCTTCTTCCTCTTTGCCATAGTTCTTCGAGATGTAAAAATTTAGCCTCCTATTGTTTCCTTTTCTCCTCCTCCTCATCCTCCTCGTCCTCCCCTACTCCTCCTTCTTCCTCTTCCTCCTCCTCCTCCTCCTCCTCCTCCTCTTCCTTCTTCTTCTTTCTTGTCGCTCTGAAGGATTTTCCGTCCTCCTCTCTGCCATAGGTCTTTGAGATGCAGTAAAAACTTACTTTCCGATTCCGTATGATCCGTTGCGTCTGTTACTGTGTGCACACTGATTCAAAAAAGACATTGGCAGGCATAGCCCAGTTCGCTGCAACAGGTAAAAGGAATATATATATATATATATATATATATATATATATATATATATATATATATATATATATATATATATATATATATATATATATATATATATATATATATATATATATATATATATATATATATATATATATATATATATATATATATATATATATATATTATATATATATATATATATATATATATATATATATATATATATATATATATATATATATATATATATATATACTGTATATATATATATATTATATATATATATATATATATATATATATATATATATATATATATATATATATATATATATAATGTACATATATATATGTATATATATATACATACTGAAAATATGTATATTTATATGTGTTTAGATAAAAAAAAATAATATATATATATATATATATTTTATATAATATATACTAATGGTTCAGCGACAACACTAACACAAAAAAAAACAAGCACAAACCGATCTTTCAATCACGTGAAAAACCTGCTTGACCTGAGAAAAAAAAAAAAAAATTAACCATTCAAAGGGAACAAACCTTTCCCCTTTGATGTGGCTCCATTCACAAGCGCCAAGAAAGTAAAAAAAAAAAATTAAAAAAACCCCACCTGTTGGCCAGGTGCACCTTAAGGCCCCAAAGGGAAATTTATTGGCAGAATTCCTTTTTAGAGCGCTGGACGACATGACTTCAGCCTCGTTGGCAAGTGTTCCCGAAGGAGCAGAAGAGACGAGACGAGTCCTCAGCGAGGCGATTCCCCTGTGAAAACGAGAGGCCTTTGTAAAACGAGAGCCCTCCCCCCATCACCCCTCACACATTCCTCCCCCCATTCCTCAGGCTAAGTGAGTTGGGGATTTCTCCCATCCTCCTCCTCCCCAGGAAAGAGGCGAGGGAAAACCAAGACTAACTTGGTTAACATCAGAGGCTTCCCACTTGAAAAAAAGGTGGGGAGGGGGAGGGGGAGGGGAGGGGAGGGAGGGGAGGGGGGGGGAAGGGGAGGGGGAGGGGGGGGAAGGAGGGGAAGGGGGAGGGGAAAGGGATGGATGGGGGGGGAGGAGGGGAGGGGAAGGAAGAGGGGAGAGTTGAGAGTAGAGACGGGGAGGGGAAGAGGAGAAGGGTGAAAAAAGAAAAAAGAAAAACTTGGGGCGTTTTGTTGTGTTCGGCAACTTCAGAACGAACCTAATTTGGTCCATTATTACCTCGGCCAAAAATTGGCCAATTTTCACGGCGCAAATGGTACGCCAATCAAATATAATTTTGCATTTATTATCGTTAAAGACACATAAAATACGTGATTGTATATTCAAATGGATTAATTTTTTTTTGAGGGGGGTTGGGTGGGTAGGTGGCTATTTGGGAGGTAAGAAATCTATTGAGAGAGAGAGAGAGAGAGAGAGAGAGAGAGAGAGAGAGAGAGAGAGAGAGAGAGAGAGAGTATACAAGCAAAAGACACACAAAAAATACGTGATTGTATATTCAAATGGATTCATTCATTTTTTTTTGAGGGGAGGTGGGTGGGTAGGTGGCTGTTTTTTGGGAGGTAAGTAATCTATTGAGAGAGAGAGAGAGAGAGAGAGAGAGAGAGAGAGAGAGAGAGAGAGAGAGAGAGAGAGAGAGAGAGAAAGTATACAAGCAAAAGCATGCAAAACACATTAAAAAGAAATTTATGAACGCTATTACACGTCAGACTTATTTCGCAGGCACAGGGTAACCTTATTTTACGAAGAAGTTAATTACATTTGCTTGTGGTTGAATATTAACCGTTAATCACTTGAGATGAAACAGTTTTACTTAACTACCAAAAATATACATTTATTAGTATATAGGTTGTCTTCATATACATATCCATATGTATATATACATATATACATATTATATATATGTATAATATATATATTATATATATAGATATATATATATATATACTATAAATAATATATATATATATATATATATATATATA
Organism: Macrobrachium rosenbergii; assembly: GCF_040412425.1. NCBI lineage: Eukaryota > Metazoa > Arthropoda > Malacostraca > Decapoda > Palaemonidae > Macrobrachium > Macrobrachium rosenbergii. Next base: position 25,177,587 of record NC_089781.1, read on the forward strand.
TATATATATATATATATATATATATATATGTGTGTGTGTGTGTGTGTGTGTGTGTGTGTGTGTGTGATTCTATATATATACAATGCCCTCTTAACTTCTACTAATACATATATATATATATATATATATATATATATATATATATATATATATATATATATATATACACATATACATGTGTGTGTGTGTACGCGTGTATGTGCTTCCTGGTCACTGTGACCTAGTGCTTATCAACCTCGTCTTAACAACGAGGGAACAAGGAAAAAGGGGGAGGGTGGCGGGGGTTCGATTTGGGTCCTTAACCATAAGAAAAAAAGGAGGCCCATTGTGCTTCTGTTGACCTAAGCCAGGTCCCTAGGATTTCTTCAAGACTGCCGACCTCTTCATTGAATCCTTGATCCTTCCTTCATCGACGAACATTCATGTAAAAATCATAAAAGATAAATAAATGAATATCATCAATAATCATTATATTTTATTCATAAAAATTCCTCTGACCTTTTTATTCAGCATGATTTTTCGATAGGATTCTTTTGGTGGCGTAGGATTGAAAATGAACTGGCTAGGATACTCAGCTTAGTCCTGCTACAGCTCATGATTTAACATGAATCTAAGACAAATCTAACATCCTTTTGAATGTTACAAGATCAACCTTTAACATGAATCTAAGACAAATTTATCATACTTTTTGAATGTTATAGGACCACAGTGCTAATAATGAACGGAGTAAAATGTTCATAATGTATTTAAAAAATAAGTGAACATGAGTACCGAAAATGCTTGTTAATTCATTCCTGTGGAAATAAGAGTTACAATGGTCCCATTGTCTTGTGATTCCCAATATTGGCAAATAATTATCATAAATATACTATCTTCATTACGTTGCAGTGAGCAGGATATAAAATAAAATTAAAATACAATGATTAGATATAGATTTATTCTTGGGGGTGGAAAGTTGGTCGACGGAGCTTTTGGTAGCAGAAGCTGACGTGTGTATAAGAAATATAATATATATATATATATATATATATATATATATATATATATATATATATATATATATATATATATATATATATATATATATATATATATATATATATATATATATATATATATATATATATACATATACATACATACATATATATATAGTATATACAGTATATATGAATATATATATACATTATATATATATATTTTTATATATATATATATATATATATATATATATATATATATATATATATATATATATATATATATATATATATTTATATATATATATACACACTGTTTCATATACATATTTGTTACACACACATATATATATATATATATATATATATATATATATATATATATATATATATATATATATATATATATATACTGTATAATGAAGTAACACGATAAAGTACTGTTTCATATACACATTTGTTACTTATAAATGAAACAATACTTTCTCGTATTACTTATATATATATATATATATATATATATATATATATATATATATATATATATCTTATACACGCGTCAGCTTCTGCTATCAAAAATTCAGTCGACCAACTTTCGACCCGTAAGAATGAATTGACCCAGAAGATTGTCCCATAAACTTGGTGGTAAATAATTCCCCCTTTGGTTAATAAGCTGTAGTGGGTCGCTGCCATAACTGAGAACTAAGGCTTAATAACCTCAGGTGTCATTACCCTGGGGGAGAAATGAGGTATCGCTGAAATTGAAACATCTGTTTCAGCAGCTGTCAATAAGAAACAAGGTTCTCAAAACTCAAACCAGGATGAATCGCTTAATCAAAAACATTCAAAGCATCGACCACTTCCAGCATGTGTCAACGATCAATAGGTCTTCGTTATTATATTTTGCACGACCCAACACACTTCCTGGAGACTGTGACCCATTTTGTCGTGGAACCGTGAAATTCACTGACCCAGAATTTCCCAGTTCTCCTCGTCCTCCTCCCTTCGAACACACAAAGATTACTTATACTTATGATTTTTCCATCTCTATCCTATGTCTTCATCTTATCTCTGTCTCGCCACCCTCTCGAGCAATTCAACTCTACAGTTTCCACGTTTTAGCTCTCTGGAAAAGAAGACTATTGTCTGTCCGTCCGCACTTTTACTGTCAGCCATCAGATCTTCAAAACTACTGAGGCTAGAGGGCTGCAAATTAGTATGTTGATCATCCATCCTCCAGTCGTCAAACATACCAAATTGCAGTCCTCTAGCCTCATTAGTTTTTATTTTATTTAAGGTTAAAGTTAGCCATGATTGTGCGTCTGGCACCGCTATAGGTGCCAACAACACAGGCCACCACTGAAAGTTTCATGGGCAGCGGATAATCGTTTCATGGTCCGTGGCTGAAAGTTTGAATACAGTATTATAAGCTGTACAGATAACTCGATTGCGCCGAAGAAACTTCGGCGCATTTTTTACTTGTTTCCTTTCATTCTACATCCACAACCCACTCATGCATCCAGCCCTCTGCTGCGATAGACACTCCTCTCATCATCCACAAGTTTTCATCCACAACTTTTCACGACGCCCAGACAAGTTCCTTTCATTGCCTACTCCCAGCTACTCCCAGGTACTGGACCCCAAAAACCTGAATAAATTCATGACTTTCTTCCACCATCTGACATTCTTCCCTCAAATCTTGGGCTCACCAAATTACCACCATAACTTTGCCCTTGCCATTATTCATTTTCAATTTCATTCATCATTCCCCTGAACTTCTCTTCACTATCACCAATAACGGCGACCGGTGAATATCAGCACTCCACACCCAACTCATCCCCTTAACATGTCTTATGAAATAACTTACCCCACACTTAGGAGACACTCTTTTACCTGGGACTTATTTCCAGAGAAAACAATCTCTCTCGTATATTTTTAACAGGAAAACCTGTTTCATGATAAAACATATTCAGCTCTTTGCAAATTACCTCAGCATGTTTCTCCAGAACCACCGCAAAGCAACTCGGATCTGCAATGAGCTTTTGTATGTTCTTGTAGACAATAAGCGGCTTATTCTCGTCACTCTTTAACTTTCCACAGCAGTTTCCTTTCAAGGACTTGTTTTTCGTCTAGACACACACACAATGCTTCTCACCCTATCAAACATTCTATCATCTTTCTTACCTTTTCCCACACAATGCATTCTCATACACATTCTAGTTCCTCGTTGGACGAGTCGCTGGAGTTCTCGGCTAGCACGTTGCCAGGCTCGAGTTCGAGTCTCCGGCCGGCCAATGAAGAATTAAAGGAATTTATTTCTGGTGACAGAAATTCATTTCTCGCTATAATGGGGTTCGGATTTCACAATAAGCTGTAGGTCCCGTTGCTAGGTAACCAGTTGGTTCTTAGCCACGTAAAATAAGTCTAATCCTTCGGGCCAGCCCTAGGAGAGCTCTTAATCAGCTCAGTAGTCTGGTTAAACTAAGGTATTTATATATATCATATACATTCTAAAAGACAACGGCCAATTTTATACCATTATAATTACTGAGTCTCCCGTGTTACCTCTTCCGTAGGGAAAGGAGAATCATTCCGGTCAATTATTATGATCATTATCATTATAATTATTGTTTGGATGCATACATCCTTTTTGTAGCAAATCTACTCTCCTTTGAAACCTGGTAAGTTCCGTAAGAGTGATAAAGAGATCAAAAATGGTAATATAAAATGAAAACTCTACCGTCCTTTTGAGACCGATTTAAGATCACCATGCGTGAAAGTAATAATAGAATAAAATATGGGATTTAGGCCAAATGCCAAGGACTGGGACATATGAGTTCATCCAGCGCTGAAACGGAAATTGAGAGTCGAAAAGTTAGGAAAGGTGTAACGGGAGGAAAACCTCAAAGCAGTTGCTATACAAATCAATTGTTAGGAGAGGGTTGAGGAAAGTTAAGATGGAAGAAAGAGAATATGAAAGGAGGTACAGTAAAAGGAATGAAAGGGGTTGCAGCTAGGCGCCGATGGGACGCTGCAAAGAACCTTGAGTAGGCTAATGCCTACAGCGCACCGCGTGAGGTGCATTGACGGCACTATAAACCCGCCCCCGCCTACGGGGATGAAAATAACAGACCAAAAAGGGGCAGAATAAAACGAATACTCAAATTACGTAATGCGATTACTAGGTGGCACAGGCTCATCGTTCACAACTCCAGCCAAGTGTACGTTTCTCCTTCAACGTCGAAAAAAAAAAAATAAAATAAAAAAAATATTCGGGCGTAATCAAATTAAGACCGAAATCATGTGATATAAATCAGCGCAACCTGGAAGGCATCAGCGAAGTTAATCATGGCTGAGAGGGTTTTCCGGGAGGCGCTAAGATCTAAGAATGAGAGAGAGAGAGAGAGAGAGAGAGAGAGAGAGAGAGAGAGAGAGAGAGAGAGAGTTGGGAATGATTTAGTGCCTCTCGCAAGAATTGCACGCGTCCTGAACCCTTTATAAATTCATCTGTCTTTGAGAGAGAGAGAGAGAGAGAGAGAGAGAGAGAGAGAGAGAGAGAGAGAGAGAGGGATGGGAGATGGTGGGGAGAGAGGGGAGGGGGTTTATGTGGGGAGACGCAGAAGCTTCAAGAAGATAAGGGCGAGAAGGATGATGGACTGAGAGAGTGGGATTTCTTCCAGTCTTGGAGAGAGATAGAGATTCTTAAAGAGAGAGATGTTCCTCAGAGAGAGAGATTGAAGAGAGAGAATCATTTGTTATGCCCAAGATGATAATTTTAATAGGTAAAATGCTTGAATTAAATTCCTTTCAAGGATTTGACTCCCAAGACTACTGTGATTGAAATAATAATTAGGACGGGAAAAGCGTACGTTTTATTAATCCTAAATCACTGCATTTTTTTGTTCTTTGCACACGCTTCCTTTGTTTGTGATTGATCCTTTAGACTAGTACTTTATCACCATTTCATTTGTTACCACTCCTAATATAAATGTATATTTACTCCCAAGATATATATATAATATATATAAATATATATATACCCCTATATAAATATATATATATATATATATATATATATATATATATATATATATATATATATATATATATATATATATATATATATATATATATATATATATATATATACATATGTGTGTGTGTGTGTGTGTGTTTGTAACGTTCCTCAACAAAGTTTCTTTTAAAGTGTAAACAATGTTCCTTGCTAACAGTTCCTTCAGGTGTTTATTATCACTTTTTTTTGTTGACTTCGACCGCGTAATCAGTGTTCCTTGCTACCGTTCCTTTATGCATGTAAATTAAATTCCATCAAAAAGTTCCTTCGTGATTTTGCTAAAAAAAATACTTGGGAAAACCGTTGCTGCAAAGATTTGAACCGTTCGGGAGAAAGTTTTCATGTGCAAGCATATTGAAGTCTCTTCGTTGTTTGTCGAGCAGCTCATGAGTTTCCGGACGGATGCATGTACAATTTGAGAGAGAGAGAGAGAGAGAGAGAGAGAGAGAGAGAGAGAGAGAGAGAGAGAGAGAGAGAGAGAGAGATTCACGGAAAGAATTAGTTTTCCGTACATGACAAGAAGTTCAGGACAGAAATTTGTCAAAAGACTTGAATATACTTATTAATATAATTATATTGTAATTTAATTCTTTTAGTATAATGACTCATATAAACGTATTTTAAATTCTGGTAACCACAAGACGAGACTTAAATATTTGAAGTTAAAATTTAGACAAAATCAATAAAACTGCAAGAGTGGTTCCTCCTGAATTTCACAATATGGGGGTCCGGCAGCCAACCCTCGCTCTCTCTACCGCCTCCTAGACACTTGGCCGCTCGCACCAGATCCCTGGCAGTAGAAGGTTTGTTGTGCTTCACTCTACGCCCTCAGTCCGCTTTCATCAAGCCCTAAGAAGGACGTGAATGAAGAGACTCCTTCGGTAGAGTTTCTCCGCCAGACAGACCTTCGGCTGATCAAGAATGAGATGTAATAAAGTCAATAATTCATCTAAATTTTCAGGTTAGTACAATATGGAAGGATGCCGGGTTTCCAGTTCGTCATCAGGACGGAATAGTAATTAGATGAACTGATAAGAATATCAAACGATCAATCAATTGCACCATGAGCGAGTTGGAAAACTAACATCAATATTTATTTTATACTATCACACTCGCAAAATATATGATTAAAAGGAAACGAGGTCAATTTTCAAGCAAAAGCAGGGTTGCCTACAAACGATGACCTTCGCTTTCGCCTCGTCGAAACTGAGCTCCAATCTCCCTCCGAAGAAGAAGAAGAAGAAGAAGAAGAAGAAGAAGAAGAAGAAGAAGAAGAAGAAGAAGAAGAAGAAGAAGGGACTTATTAAAAAAGAGAAATAAATAAAAAAGAGCCCCAGACTCAACAAAAGCTCCAGCGAAGTGCAATGTTTACAAGCAGCCAGCCACTGGAGAAGGCGATCAGCTCGACCACAAAAACGCAGGGTCTGAGACTTCCAGCCACGAGATATATATAAGCCGTCTGAGGGCGCAGGTAAAAACGACGCCTCAGCATCCCTAAATCACCGACGGGACGCCAGGTGGCAGCAGGAAGAAGCTACGGGTGAGCAAAAGGCTAATATTAATACATTACGGTCTCAATGGTACGTACGCGCCATCGTCTCTTGTCCGCTCGTATCACGGGGCTAACCCCTTCCTTCCTCTCACCCACGTCCCCATACCCCACCCCTCCCTCCCAGAACCCCGTTTTCTATAACCTTCAACCGATTTCTTAATGACATCGTTTAGCAGGATTTTTTAAAATTTAAAACCATTTAAAAATCATTGTTCTGAGCCTCCAATGAAACTGAGTATTTGAAGACACGTAGGGATTGTTTTGCAACACAGATAATCAATCTGTCAATCATCTCTATAAAAAAAATCTCACAATGCAGAAAATAACTTCCACAAAGAGATTTCATCTACTTCCATATGGAAGACTGAAGCACTGAGTGATCAGAGATTTTCCTGGCGTCGCCCATTGACCGCTTTGACAATCAGACAAAATTTCCCCTTCCGACTGGCAAATGATTTAATTATTGAGTGTTCTGACAATTCCCCGGCGTTACAAAAGTTAACCATTGACAATGGATCGCCTAGTGGGCGAGTGCATGATCACTGAGAGAGAGAGAGAGAGAGAGAGAGAGAGAGAGAGAGAGAGAGAGAGAGAGAGAGAGAGAGAGAGAGATCTGACCTTATCGTACCTTTTTTTATGAGTTGAATTATCTCTTCATTTACATGAAGTATAGACTAACTGAAAAACGAGTAAAATTTTCACGACTGCACTCAAATACTTATAATTATGAAGGATAATTATAAGGAATTCATTAGTCCTAACAAAATAATTACTTTACGTAAGAGGACATTTTCAAACCCACTTCTAGAGGGTAATCTTTGAGGCTTAACGGAGTCGCCACAACTACAGTGGCGGAGGCTGCAAGAAAATGGCCAAAACAAGTGCGATTGTTTTCCACTGTTCTTTGTGTGTGTCGCCGAAAAAGCAAACAAACAATTGGACAAAATAATTCATTAAGAACGAAAGAGACACGCCGTGAAAGACGAAGTCAATATTTATAATCAATCTCCTCACTGGCCGACTTAGCAAGCGATTCTTTCCATCTTTAATGGTCCTACTCCTCCTCCTCCTCCTCCTCCTCCTCCTCCTCCTCCTCCGCCTCCTCCTCCGCCTCCTCCGCCTCCTCCTCCTCCTCCTCCTCCTCCTCCTCCTCCTCCTCCTCCTCCTCCTCCTCCTCCTCGCGTTCCGATAGGAAATCTGCCAACAGAGAGAGAGAGAGAGAGAGAGAGAGAGAGTCATAGAAAAAAGATATAAAACCGATACACCTAAAATTCAGGAGACGTCTGAAGAGAACACGAACCTTCCGGAGATCAGAAGATTCTACGGCTACCACAGGTGAACTGTTCCATATTTTAGCTGTAGCCAAGAAAAAACTCCTAGCAAAGTGATTTTCAGTATCAAACCTGATGCTAGGAAACGACACATTTGCACCAGCAACTTGCGGCCTAGAGTTGCGAGCAAAAACAGCTAGGCCAGGGAGAGTTGAGTGCAGAGGATTTTTGTCGTTGTACAGCTTACTGCTTTCTTCAGGGTTAGACCCCAGCATCACCACCTATTCCGATCTTTTACTTTCATTCCCTCCAAACAAAAGATATAAAAGGACCTTCGTATGGAAGCAATGATTTGCTAATCATTTATCACTTAAGGCAGTGGTTCTTAACCTTTTCCAGTGTATGCACCCCTTTCAAATCAGCGGTCAGTTCTCGCACCCCCTGAATTGCTGAAATAAAAAAAAAGCTAAAATACAAAGTTGATATGATGTGTATTCATAACAAAACAACATTTTTTTTTATCTTCATTCACAAAGGTTTATCTGTAGCTCAGAGTACTGCTGTAGCAAAAAAAAAAAAAAAAAAAATTATTATTATTATTAACCAACCGAAAATGCTCTGAACCAGTCTTCGTGAATGCTATCCAACTAAAGTGACAATCTATTCTTATAAGCGTCAACCATCAGAGAGGCTTTTAACCGATTCACATGATCATTAACTAGGCAAAGAGATTGTTAACCAATCCACACGAATGTTGTTAACTAACCACGAATACTACGTGAATGTTAACTAACCCAAGTGACAATCTATTCTTATAAGCGTCAACCAGTCAGAGAGGCTTTTAACCAATTCACATGATCATTAACTAGGCAAAGAGATTGTTAACCAATCCACATGAATGTTGTTAACTAACCACAGATACTGCTAACCAATCGACATCAATTTCATAACTATCCGAGGTTACCTAAAACTTAAAAAAATAAATCTAGGTAAATTTTGTGATCGACAGACACTTTCTTAAATAAAGAGAAAATTCTGGAAACTGAATATCGTTCATACAGATGTATCCTCTTAGGTCATATTTAAAAAAATCTACTGTTTCTTTTTTTATTTAAATTGTTGTTCTTGTTTGTACATACAATGGATTGTCCGTTTTTATTCAAGTTTTACTGTATTTACCGTGTTACTTCCTTTTTCCTAACATATAGGTACTCCGCGCTAGCAGACGCTTGCTTTACTTGTTAAAAGCCCCTGGAATAAATTAACTACGAATTTCTACGTGATAATCATAACGATAAAAATTCATACCGCGGTTTCGAAAATGAAACTCTTAGCGCGAATATTAGCAAAAACTGCCGAGTCTGTGAAGTTATTTAATATTCATCTCATCGGGGTAAGTTACGCGGTTCCTCAAGTGGCGGAGTTCTTTATAACAACCACAAAAGTTTGCTGTGCGACAAAATGCCGGAAAGATTTATTGGCAGCCGAGCCAGAATGCTGAAACACTGCTGCCCCTTCTCACAAAGTCCTGGCAGTGTGTCGAAACATAACTCCTTCTCTCTGCGTCCTAGCGGTTTGTCTAAATGTAACGCCTTCTCCTAGCAGTATGTCAAAACGTTACTCCTTCTCTTTCTGCGTCCTAGCAGTATGTCTAAATGTAAATCTTTCTCCTGGCAGTATGTCGAAACATAACTACTTCTCTCAGCGTCCTAGCAGTATGTCAAAACATTACTCCTTCTTTCATTGTCCTAGCAGTATGCCTAAATATAACTCCTTTCCTAGCACTGCGTCGAAACATAACTCCTTTCGCAGTGCCCTAGCAGTGTGTCATAACATAACTCCCCTCTCAGTGTCCTAGCAGTATGTCAAAACATAACTACTTCCCTCTGCGTACTAGCAGTAAGTCGAAACATAACTACTCCTTTCTTCCTGCTAGTAGAATGTTTAAACATAACTCCGTCTCTCAGTGTCCTCGCAGTATGCCGAAACATAACTCCTTCTCTGCGTCCTAGCAAAATGCTGACGCATTAGTCTGTCTCGCAGTGTCCTAGCAGTAATTCGAAACATAACTCCTCCTCTCTGCGATCGAACGCAGTGTCGAAACATAACTCCTCTCTGCGATCGAACACTATGTCGAAACATAACTCCTTCTCTTAGAATTACAGCTATATGTTGAAATATGATTCCATTCAGCATCCTTGCTACAACTCCTCATAGAGTCCCGTCAGTAGACAGAAGCATAACTCCTCCTCTCAGCGTCATGCCAAAATGTCGAAGCAGTGAGCTTCTCTTAACGCCCTTTCAAAATATTGCACAGAACACTGCTCCTTATTCCAGGATGCCTCTGTCCCGCCGTCTGAGTTTCATTTCGGAGCCATTATAAAAGTTGCAAGCAGGGGCAAGTTCACCGCACAGCTACTGTAGTCTCCAGTGATACTAAGCACTGCTGGGTTTGGTCAACACCTGGACAGGTGATTTCCAAAGTCAAACGCTGCTGAAGTACAGGTTCAGATATAATCTATGGGATACATGCGTGGCTCTTGCAACGTCATACCAAAAGTTTTAGCTAAAGTTTTGCTAGACTCTACAATACTAGGTCATAATAAGGCGTTGAACTCAAGAGTACTGTCAAAGACTGGAATATTTCAAGACGATTTTAGATTTCAGGCAACGATTTAGACAGGAGAGACAAAGTAAGTACACGCAAAAAGACATAATGACGGAAGACATGAAAACTCAGAGGTAAGATAAGTTTCATATTCTCTGGTTCTCAGACAAAAAAAAAAAAAAAAAATAAGAATAATAAACAGGTACAAAACTGGCATGTTCTACCAGACAAACTTTTGACAAGAAACCGACGCTTATTCTGACACTGGTACAAACCTGAGGCAATTTATATCCACCGAGGTGATGTCACGCAATCAAAAACATACGCAACTTCTGTTTAGCTACTGAGTGTTAAGTCTGATGTTGAATGTTAAAAGGTAACCAGAAAGTTCACTGCGTGGTCTTCAGTGCATCAAATCACAAAGCAGTTCTAAATTTGTAGATTCCTTTTCTCCATTTTTTAATGATGGGATGGGAAGGAAGCAGAAGAATGAAGGTAAGAAATATATTAAGCCAAGATTAAAATGAATTATCATAATGTTTAGCCTACCGATCACACCGTTTGAATAAAGGACATAAGACGTGAATACAGTATTCACCTACATATTAGCACGCATGCGCACAAGATCACTGTATGTTAGTAAGCAAAACGCAGCGAGTGCTTTAGTAATAGCCCACGCATAACATTCGTTACGTATCGTAAAACGAACTCATATAAAAAAAATTAGTCGCATAATAGAATATAGCTCCCAACTTCCAACAACACTGTTATTTACGTATAACAAATGTGTTATTCCTCTACAGAACATTTGAACAACTGACAATCACAGGGCAAAATCACGCCTCCTGTCAACAATACCCCCCCTATTCAGAAATGAACTTGCGAGTTATTCAAAGAGTTTTTATTAAATCCCTTTAAAAAGGACCCGGTCAGTTGATAATTAGCAAAAAAAAAAAAAAAAAAATAGAAACAGTCTCTCTACCGAAAATGGAAAACTATTGTTTGGTCCCGTAAGTAAACGATACAAATTGGTAATCCGCCTAATTAGGCCACGGATCTAACTGTGCTTGTGTTTCGAGTCGACAAAAAAGAGGAAAAAAAAAAAACTCCTCTAGACAGAAAAAAAACTGACACTTTAAATGCGTAGCGACAAAAAAAAAAAATTTTTTTGACAAACGTATGTTGTCACGTTTATCACAACAAAATAATTTTGCTGCATTAATAATAATAATAATAATAATAATAATAATAATAATAATAATAATAATAATATGTAGGTAGACGACCCTCCTTTAAGCAGGTAGTACCGAAAGTGACAATTGCATCAGCTGTACTCAATTCATTTAGAGTTTTCTCTATCTTCCTGATTATTCATTTTTCAGTTTTACTGCTTTCTGCCAGTACCTCGCCGATGTTTGTCATTCTCGGAGAGGAAAGCAGGTGCAAACTTGGGTAGTTATATTTCTGAAGGATATAATGCATCCGTCAAAAATAAAACTATTCGTGCTTGTAACTGTTTTCCTTTCCGAGAATGTCAGACATCAGAAAGGTACTGGCAGAGTGCAGTAACCCTGAAAAATCAATTAAGAAAGATAGACAAAACTCTATATAGATTGAATGCAGCTGATGCAGCAGCCATTTTCAGTGATAATAATAATAATAATAATAATAATAATAATAATAATAATAATAATAATAATAATAATAATAATAATAATAATAAAAATACGATAATAATAGCATAGACACTAAAATGGTGAAGAAATCCACAGTGATGTAAATATATATTTTAGAAATATAACTATAAAACTATATATATATATATATATATATATATATATATATATATATATATATATTTATATATATATATTTACATCTACACCACTGTGGGTTTCTTCACCAATATAATAATAATAATAATAATAATAATAATAATAATAATAATAATAATAATAATAATAATAATAATAATAATTAACTAGGCCGAGTGGAACTCTATTCGGCTATCTCGATTGTCGCCAAAACGATAACAAATACTCGAAATAAGAAAAGAAAAAATAAGAAAAAAACAATAAATTTCGAGAGTTACATACCATGGTCCCCTCCTGAAGACCTTACCTGAAACAAAGGAAATAGGCCACTTATGAATTTGTTCACTTATATATGTAAGTAAAAAGTAGATATATATATATATAAAACTGGAAATAGAACTCGGTTAAATGAAGAACTCAGGGAATAGAATGCTCGAAAGTATCTCTCTCTCTCTCTCTCTCTCTCTCTCTCTCTCTCTCTCTCTCATAATATGCATACATACACACACACAAACATACATACATACATACATACATACATACATACATACATACATACATACATACATATATATATATATATATATATATATATATATATATATATATATATATATATATATATACATACTAGTAAAGGATTTCTAAGATAAGTTAGAATAACTAAACCAACAACACAACACAGGTCTATAAAGCCAAGCTCTGAAGGAGTTATATAATATATAGATGACAGAGAGAGAAAAACTGTGGAAATAAATTTCGTATATCTCTCCATTTCTCTCCGTGAAAGAAAAATCCAGATTGCCTCCAATGAACGATACCTAATCCCAACCATACACTGATAAGTTTACGAAAGCCTCTAATTAAGAAAATAAATACCAACCCCGTTACCCCCCACCCTTTCCTCTCCTCCTCCCACCCTATCAGTTTCCCTCCTCTTCCTCCTCCACCTCCTCCTCCTCCATCTGCTCTTTTAAATGTCGCATGTATTAAGTCTATAAGCCAACGTAATTCAGCAAAAATCCCTGGTTCCGTTATCCCAGCCTGATAGATGAGGATTCATCCCGGCAACTCATTAAGCTCTTTGGAGAGATAAGTTACGTATGAATCATGGATTATACGCGACCAAATGGCGTCATTTGAACGCAGCTCGTCTTTTGATGCCGCCGCGCCGGGCCAATTGGGATTTCAAAAAGATTCATCGCGATTGAGCTGATAAATGCCAGATGTTGCTATTTATGACATGTGGACGGGATGCAAGATGATGCTGCTGCTGCTATTTGTGACGTGTGGGTGGGATGCAAGATGTTGCTTTGTGTGATGTGTTGATGGGATGCAAGATGTTGCTATTTGTGATTTGTCGACAGTTGCAAGATGTTGCTATTTGTGATGTGCTACTTGTGATTTGTCGACAGATGCAAGATGTTGCTATTTGTGATGTGTGGATGGGATGCAAGATGCTGCTATTTGTGATGTGTGGATGGATGCAAGATGTTGCTATTTGTGATTTGTCGACAGATGTAAGATGCTGATATTTGTGATGTGTGGATGGGATGCAAGATGCTGCTGCTATTTGTGATTTGTGATGTGTGGATGGGATGCAAGATGTTGCTATTTGTGATGTGTGGATGGGATGCAAGATGTTGCTATGTGTGATTTGTCGATCGATACAAGGCGCTGCTATTTGTGACGTGTAGATGGGGTGCAAGATGCTGCTATTTGTGATGTGTGGATGGATGCAAGATGCTGCTATTTGTGACGTGTGGATGGGATGCAAGATGCTGCTATTTGTGACGTGTGGATGGGATGCAAGATGCTGCTATTTGTGACGTGTGGATGGGATGCAAGATGCTGCTATTTGTGATGTGTGGATGGGATGCAAGATGTTGCTATTTGTGATTTGTCGACAAATGCAAGATGTTGCTATCTGTGATGTGTGGATGGGATGCAAGATGTTGCTATCTGTGATGTGCGGAGACCGATGCGAGCATCGACCTCTGGGAGACGGCTTGGATCAGGAACTTAATCCCTTGAACCAGCCAATGAAAATTCAGCCCTCACAACACGGGACACCCGGGACACTATAAATACCGTCTAACTACCTCATTCCAGAACAAGCCCGACCTTCCTTGAGAATGAACAGATGATACGGTTAGAAACGTTGGAATTCCACTACGCCCTTAGAAACACGACGAAGGAGAATCCCAGATTTAATTTGCGAGTCCCAGAGACTCTATGGCGGCCACACGCCAATTTTAACTTCATATGTGATATGATAGTATTAAAATTACCCTACAACAAATCATTTCCTTTCCCAGCCTATGAACATCGGCCAGTTCTTAGCAAATATCAGCCCTGATGAGAAGAAAATAAGAAGAATTGAAAAGGCCATACATAAAGTCAATTCCACTGATGCTCCCATTCTCTTTAACAAGACTTGCTTGAAAGGAGGTCTGCTCCCTTCATATAATAATAATAATAATAATAATAATAATAATAATAATAATAATAATAATAATAATAATAATAACAATAACACAGCGGTAGCATATCATTATATTCTGTCTTCATCTTTTGAAATCATCTCACCTGATGACAAAGCGAAAGGATAAATAGCAGGGAAAAGCAGTGGCAATAATAATAATAATAATAATAATAATAATAATAATAATAATAATAATAATAATATCATCCAGAAATAAAAATCTTACTGTGAAGACTTCTTAAACTGATTCTTACCAAATGAGTTTCCGCGAAAGGCCGACGCGAAATAAAGACTCCTTGCTATTGACTTTCTCCTTGAAACTACACTTTCGATACGTAAAAGATAACTACTAGCGAAGGAATGTGTCAAACTGAACTAATTCCTATTTCTTTACCTGTGATCCAGAAAAAATAAAGGAAGAAGAAAGAATGAAATATGCAAATTAAGTATGATTCCAAAAATTACTGAAACGCCTTCATCAAAATCTTAGCCAAAGTCTCGACTGTATGAAGAGAAGGATGAGGTTAATCCTCCCCTTTCCGCCCCCCATCCACCCCTCCCCAAAACACAATGTAGCCAAAGTCTCGATCCCCCTCCCCTACACAAAAACCAACTTTTTATCGTCTGGAGGTCCCCAAAATCCAGCCGCTAATACCCCCTACCACCACCCCCCCCATTTCCCCTTCCCCCCTCCACCTGCAAACAACCACCCCCACCCCAACCCTTCCCCTACCAGCACCCCTTCAACCGCTCCGCGAGCCTCGACAATGGCTCCACCTGAACTGCAATGTTTGCAAGCCGTCACTCATTGGCGAGGCCGTTCGCAGCGACCGCCATGGGCAATGTCGCAGCTTTCGGGGCTAAGATATGGGCATCTAAGAGGCAGGTAACGACACCTCAGCATCCATAAACTACTGGCGCTGCCGAGGGGCGCCAGTTGGCACCGGCAACAGACACGAAGGTCGAAAGCTTATATTAATACATTACTCCTTTCTCCGAGATACGTCAGTGGTGGTGGGGGGGGGGCGGGGTTGCTGGTGGTACGCCTACTCCCCCTCCCCCTCCCCCTCCCTCGGTCCCGGACAGTGGAAGGAAGGAAGGAACGAACTAGGACGGGTTGATGAGCGAATCCAGATATGTGGGGGATTACTGGGGCCCCCTGCTACTGGATAACAAAAGTAAGCGTTTTGGGTAAATTCTTTTTGGCCTTCGTCGGAGCTGTGTGAAAGCAGAGGACATGTCCCGGGAGTGTAGTCTTGCTTCGCATCTGAGATCTTTTATATATATATATGTATATATATATATATATATATATATATATATATATATATATATATATATATATATATATATATATATATATATATATATATATACATATATATATATATATATATATATATATATATATATATATATATATATATAGATATATATATACATATATGTATATATATAAATATCTATACACAAATATATTATATATATATATATTTATATAAGTATATGTATAAATATATATACATATATGTATATATATAAATATCTATATACAAATATATTATATATATATATTTATATAAGTATGTATAAATATATATACAAAATATATTATATATATATGTGTATGTATGTATGTATGTATGTATGTATGTATGTATGTATATATAAAAAATCAGGTCAGTCAGCTTTCAATTTATTGCACTGCCCGGACGTTAGTGCTCCGGTAGTGAATGAAATACCCAACTAAAATAGTTTGTTAAATTGGCTTGCAACTACGCGAGAAAATGCAAGGTCAAGTTCATGGATGTAATGGCGAAAAGCGCAGCCGTTCTAGGCATCTCTAATAATTAAACCTGATAATTAACTAGTTGAAGCATAAAGTGCAATCTTAATGCACTTAATGCACTTTCGCGATAACAAACAAGTAACAAATGCGATGAAAATTCTTAGGCGCAATCGAGTTTTCTGCACAGCCGCTACAGCGTAAAATCAAGGCCACCGAAAACAGATCTATCTTTCAGTGGTCTCTGTGTAATCCTGTATGAGCCGCGGCCCATGAAGCTTTAACCAAGGCCTGGTGGTGGCCTGCCCTATATCGTTGCCGGACGCACGATCATGGCTAATTTAGCCTTAAATAAAATAAAAACT
Organism: Macrobrachium rosenbergii; assembly: GCF_040412425.1. Lineage (NCBI taxonomy): Eukaryota > Metazoa > Arthropoda > Malacostraca > Decapoda > Palaemonidae > Macrobrachium > Macrobrachium rosenbergii. The sequence continues at coordinate 25,194,523 of NC_089781.1, forward strand.
GCTGAGGCTAGAGGGCTGCAATTTGTTATGTTTGATAATTGGAGGGTGGATGATCAACATGCCAAATTGCAGCCCTCTAGCCTCAGTAGTTTTCAAGATCTGAGGGCGCACAGATAAAGTGCGGACGGACAGACAAAGCCTGCGCAATAGTTTTCTTTTACAGAAGACCTTTCAGAGAGGCTGAAGATAATTGGCTGGGTTAAGACCCCAAAGTGGAAGGAGATGATGAGGAGCATACAAATGATACAAAATTCAAAAAGTGCGGCCACTAATTCAGCAAGGAGTAAATGCAGGAATTGCCAAAGAATGAAGAAATTAAAAAAATGTAAGGTATCATAATGAAAAGAGGGGTTTAGTGAAGGAAATATAATGAAATTGCTTAAAGTACCAGTGCAGGATATAACAGAGGAACAATGAGAGGTATACAAGCTTGTCAAGAAGATAGTCAAGGACAAATTAAAAAAAAAAAGTTTGGTTTGAATAAAGGCTTTCGAGTGACTCAACTTTAAGGTAATAAAAAATAAATATGCAAATAACAAAATGCTTTCTCGGGGCGTAAGTATCCTGATTGTCCATTGAAAGCAGAATACAGGGAGAGGTAGACATGAATGATATAGAAGACTGAACGAGAATATTCAGAGGTTGAGTAATGTACAGTGGACAGTGTACTGCCCTAAAATGGAAAACTGCAGTGTCTGCAAAATTTTGAAATTGAGATATGCCACCTATTGGGCTCGTGAAACACAAAATACGCAAGTTGCTGCAGTTTCAGAATGATTCTTCAATGCTTTCCACGAGTAATCAGAGGGTCCCATTTGCGGTATCTGCAAAATCAGTAGTAAGGCACGGGAAAACTGCAGTATCTACCATTTTTCTCAGTTTTGTATTTTTGCAGACACCGCAGTCTTCCATTTTAGGGCAGTACAATCAACTGGAGTAAAGATGCATTAAAGGTGGTGACTGTCATTGAGTGAATGATCGGAGTGCTTAAGAAATTAATTACTGACGAAAAAGATTCTCAGGAACAGAGGAGAGAAATAAAACTTGCTCCGTTTCCATAACGAGGAAAAACGGAAAGAAACGAGTGAATAAATACATAGGTCTAGAACATTGTCGAGAAGGTGTACCGTAGGATTCTGTTCGAGAAGTTAGACATCACGAAAGGACTGATGCCGAAGAGATGACTAGATTTAGAAAAGGATGAGAGATTAAGGTGTGAAGTCGTTGTTGTGTAATAATGTTTTATTTTACAGCCAAGGGAAGATGCTTGGCTCATGGACATAAAGAATGCTAATATTAGAAATGATTGTGAAGTTAAGGGTACATTTATGTGGAAATCATTATATATATATATATATATATATATATGTATATATTTATATATATATATATATATATATATATATATATATAATGTAAATATATACATATATACACGTATATATATATGTACACACACACACACACACACACACACATATATATATATATATATATATATATATATATATATATATATATATATATATAATTTATATATAATTTATATATACACACACGCATACATACATGCGCTTAGATTGCCGTCAAACAAAACAAAAAACAAAAAACCACTGAAAAATTAAAAATAAAACTATATATATATAATATATACATACATACAATATATATAATATATATATATATATATATATATATATATATATATATATATATATATATATATATATATATATATACACATGCATACGCTTAAAAAAAAAAAAAAAAAAACTGAAAAATTAAAAATAAAACAGCTCAACGTTAATTTCCCCCCGCGCCTCTACAGCTCGAAAGTTGGAGAAGAAAGCGGAAGAAAGTTACGTTTAAAATCCCCCGGAAAGAAATAATACATAATCCCGAAAATACTGCCCCGGTCGTAAATCCGGGCGACAAAGGCTGCCAATAACTATAAAAGTGTTGCCAGAAAATGCTAACAGGCCCAGAGTCCTTTCTCCTACGCAACTCGGCGGACTTAATGCTTTTACCGAGTAGTTTCTCCCGCTTCTATTAGAGCATGTTTCTGTATACGTATATATGTATACATATATATATGTATATACATATGTACATATATATATAATATATATATATATATATATATATATATATATATATATATATATATATATATATATATCTATATGTATATATACATATATGTGTATATATGTAAAATAATATTATTTATACACACATATATATACAGTATACATACATGTATATACAAATATATACATATATATACATATATGTGTATATATATATCTATGTGTATATATGTACATATATGTATACATATATACTGCATATATATAGATATATATTATGGTGTAATAGGTAGCATTCTCTCTTACCGAGCGGAGCGTCACAAGTTCGACCCCAGGGCGGGGGCGAGCAGGCAGGCACACTCCGTCAAACGCTCATTGCGACTGCTGGCCTAAATTATCCATTAAGTACCTGGTAGCTTGACGGCTAGGGTGGTCGCCACCAAGGTAAAAAAAAAAAAAAAAAAAAAAAAAAAAAAAAAAAAAAAGAGTTATCATCCCCATCTCAAAAACTGGTGAAATTCGGAAGGTTTATCCCTACTGGCTCCACCCAGTTTATCAGGAAAAGGTTTAGGGTGTATAATATATATACAATATATATTGTCATATATTTACTTATATCTATTTTTCGCCCAAGCTCTTTCATCATTAAAAGCACATCTGCTGATAATCAATGATAATTTTGAGACGCCATAAAAACTCGACGAGTCTGTGTTCCATGTTGTCAAAGTCAAAAGGAATAATAAAAAAAATATATATTTTCCTTAATCAGTTCATGATTTATGTGCAACTTTAAATTAACACCGTCATGTTTGTTTAATAATCAATATTTGTATCAAAGACAAATCATACGAGAATATAAATTCCAGCAATAAATTCTCACAAGCTTGAAAGCCAGACAAAGCGGTCCGTCATTCGGCTGAGAGAGAGAGAGAGAGAGAGAGAGAGAGAGAGAGAGAGAGAGAGAGAGAGAGAGAGAGAGAGAGAGAGAGAGAGAATAATTGGGGCTTAGGAAGAGGCATTTCCTTTAGACCTCATCTACATACGTATCACGTTTATCTTGCAAAACCGCTCGGCAATATTTCTCTGTTTTCATCAAATATACTTCTTTGACACTACTTAATGTTCTTTGCAGCGTGCCTTCGGCCCCTAGCTGCGACCCCTTTCGTTCCTTTTACTGTACCTCCTTTCATATTCTCTCCCATCTTACTTTCCTCAACCCTCTCCTGACAATTGGTTCATAGTGCAACTGCTTTGAGGTTTTCCTCCTGTTACACCTCTCAAACCCTTTACTGTCAAATTTCCGTTTCAGCGCTGAAGGACCTCATAGGTCCCAGTGCTTGGCCTCTGGCCTAAATTCTGTATTCAATTCTGGTACCAGAGAACCCTAGGGATGGTTACTTGACGACAAAGAGAGCAAATTAACTTAATAGGTATACAATTCTTCTCTCTGTTAGAATGAAAATCTGGACGACGGATAAAGAACTGATTAAAAAATTTTACTCAACAAAAAAGGCTTCTGCCAATCTTTTGAAAGATTTCGTCTGAGCTGAAAATAAGTTTCAGTATGCCAGTTTATTAATAAATGAAAAAATTTTGTCCTGAAAACAAGAAATCTTGATAGCAAATTTTCTAGTATTTGCCTCGCTTGAAAGTCCCATTAGAAAACATAATACCACTGATATTTTCTCAGTCCCATCTATAACTTTTAGAAAACTGAATGAATTTTTTTATTGGTGTACAGTACAAGTCTGTAGCATATTCTTCTTATCCAGGTGTTTGTTGCGTGTAATTACAGTACATAACAAACTAATCTTGAATCTTGATGAAACAATTGGTCTGATATTTGAATACATTGGTCATCAATCTTGACACACACACAAATGTATATGTATATATATATATATATATATATATATATATATTATATATATATATATATATATATATATATATATATATATATATATATATATATATATATATATATATATATATATATATATATATATATATATATATATATATATATATATATATATATATATATATATATATATATATATATATATATATTCGTGTTGTCTTTCGAGATGAAAACTGTACCTAATGTTCTGAAATAAAAACCAGAATATTGGATTTTCGAGTCATTCCAATTCCCACGTTAGGCTGAAAGCAAGGGAACGAATACTTAATTACACGAACTCATGAGCCAAATCAGTGTTGAGCCACATGAATAGGATTCATCTCCTGAAAATATAATAATAATAATAATAATAATAATAATAATAATAATAATAATAATAATAATAATAATAACATTCTTTGGAAGCTTGAATTTCAAGCCAATGGCGCCCAGTGGACTCATCTCCTGAATAATAATAATAATAATAGGACTCATCTCCTGAATAATAATAATAATAATAATAATAATAATAATAATAATAATAATAATAAATACTTTATGTCAATGATCAAAACCATAGACAAACAGGGCCTTTGTAGTGCAACACCAACCTTCACTTCAGATCAGTTTTAGGATGCTCAAGACAACAATGTTTCTAGACTAGAGTCTGGGTGGAAAAAGGAAGGAGACATTAATGGGGGGTGACGAGGCAGGTCGTGGAGGAGAAATTCTGACATTATTTCATTAGTGGAGGAAGCCTTCAGTGTCAAGCTCAGTTACTGGGGTGGCCGAGATCCCTCTTGTTTGTCAGAGTGGTTAGTACCGGCAGCAGATTTCTGAGATGTGGGCTAGTATCGCACCAGGCCCGGTTTTTTGCCATGCCCCTAGGTTAGGTTTTAGGTTAGGTTATATTGGTAAATTTGGGAGTGGGAAACATTATGAGATTATTTTCAAGAAGATTCTATGGGTTTTAGTTTTTAAGATAATTATGGCGTCACGCTTTTTTTAAGGGAAGGTCCCGGTACTCTGTTACACCTTGGGGAAATGCTTACTGGTAATCCTACTGTATACTTGTTCATTTTTTGTACAGAAATAGATCAACACTGATTTGGCTTGTGATTTTGCGCAATTAAGTATTCATTCGTTTGCTTTCAGTCCAACGTGGCAAGTGGAAGGGCTCTAAATGTAAATATTTTGGGTTTGTTTTGGCAATATTAGGTAAAGTATCTGTCATATATATATACTGTATATATATATATATATATATATATATATATATATATATATATATATATATATATATATATATATATATATATATATATATATATATATATATATATATATATATATATATATATATATATATATATATATATATATGTGTGTGTGTGTGTGTGTGTATATTTATATATAAATACCTGTTCATTGCAGTACCTACATATATTTTCTTTCATATGATGAAAATCTATAAAACTCAAACTCACTGGCGTTTGGCTTTATTCAATAATTGCCAATCCCTTTACGAGTAAGGACAACAAAAACCCAGTACTTTCTCTGTTATTCGTGAAGAAAAAAGGAGAAACAAAAACATCGTCTCCCGGATTCACCGACGCCCGTAGTAACAGATTCTTCCGCCATAGCGACAATTGTCACCGAGACAATATTGACACGGACAATATAGTCCTCATACGGCCCAATGGGGCTGACAGTACACGCGCGCGCGCGCAAAAAAGCAAAAATGCTCAGGAGCACTTCAATCTAGATTCTGTCAATATTTGATGACGGCTCTTATCTCTCGTACTGCTAAGGTTTCTCTCGCTACATCGATTTTAGACATACCGTCATTAAAAGAATCGATTTTAGACCGATTTTAGACCTACCGTCATTGAAAATAATCGATTTTAGACCTGCCGTCATTAAAGATAATCGATTTTAGACCAACCGTCATTGAAAATAATCGATTTTAGACCTGCCGTCATTGAAAATAATCGATTTTAGACCTACCGTCAATGTTAAATAATCGATTTTAAACCTACCGTCATTGAAAATAATCGATTTTAGACCTACCGTCATTGAAAATAATCGATTTTAGACCTGCCGTCATTGAAAATAATCTATTATAGACCTACCGTCATTGAAAAAAATCGATTTTACACCTGCCGTCATTGAAAATAATCGATTTTAGACCTGCCGTCACTGAAAATAATCGATTTTAGACCTGCCGTCATTGAAAATAATCGATTTTAGACCTGCTGTCATTGAAAATAATCGACTTTAGACCTGCCATCATTGAAAATAATCGATTTTAGACCTGCCGTCATTGAAAATAATCGATTTTAGACCTACCGTCATTGAAAATAATCGATTTTAGACCTACCGTCATTGAAAATAATCGATTTTAGACCAACCGTCATTGAAAATAATCGATCTTAGACCTACCGTCATTGAAAATAATCGATTTTAGACCTACCGTCATTGAAAATAATCGATCTTAGACCTACGTCATTGAAAAATACCGATTTTAGACCTACCGTCATTGAAACAAATCGATTTTAGACCTACCGTCGTTAAAAAAATCGATTTTAGACCTACTGTCATTGAAAAAAAAAACGATTTTAGACCTACCGTCATAAAAAAACTCGATTTTAGACCTACCGTTAATGAAAAAATCGAATCGATTCTAGGCCTACAGTCATTGAAAAAAATCGGTTTTATACCTAACATTATTAAAAAAAATCGGTTTTATGCTTATCGTCACTAAAAAAAATCGATTTTAGACCTACCGTCATTAAAAAAAATTGATTTTAGGCCTACCGTCATTGAAAAAAATCGATTTCATAGGCCTACTGTCAACGTGGAGTCGCAAATACCGAGGTCATCGTCTCCAGCTGAGTTCGTCAGTCTAAATTTTCTTTCGAAGAGGAACAAAAATTTCATGAGGAAAGTTAAGCAGTAATTGTTCTAGTCAGTAGTTGGACGGGTGACCAGCTATCATACTGAATACCAGCATCAGTCAAGTAGAATCGCATTCTGTTGTAACAAATCTTTTTGACTGTGCGGAGGCCGATGGGACTGGCAATCGCCCTTCACTCGACCAAGATTTAGTCCTGAATTCGAGGAAACAATTAGGGATTTGGAGCCCCCTCACAGAAGATTATATAGAAGATTATATATATATATATATATATATATATATATATATATATATATATAATACACATACACACATATAAATATATATGTGTGTGTGCGTGTGCGCGAGCGCGCTCTTTAACAAGAGGTAACCACCTCCACGAGAAAAGGAGAGCTGAACACTGACAATGAACCAAGAAGAAGTATTTCGTGTCGAAATCCATTGGTATTCCAACCCAATCACTTGCCGCTTTCGGCTTGCAAACACACTTAACGGTCAAACAAATAGATTCCTAAGAGACGCCTCTTCCTAAGCGGATCCGAATCGCGCCGAGAGAGAGAGAGAGAGAGTTTTGAATGAGCAATAATTTCATGGCATTCAACTTGCATAAATCTCGGGCGGTTTCTCTATCCGGAGAACGCGTCGGTTTCAAGACCTCATATTAATGGTTTAGAATTTACGTTTTCTGTAAAAGAAAACTATTGTGCCGGCTTTGTCTGTCCGTCCGCACTTTATTCTGTCTGCGCTTTTCTCCGTCAGCACTTTTTTCTGTCCGCACATTTTCTCTCTGCACTCAGATCTTAAAAACTACTGAGGCTAGAGGGCTGCAAATTGGTATGTTGATTACCCACCCTCCAATCATCAAGCATACCAAATTGCAGCCTTCTAGCCTTAATAGTTTTTATTTTATTTAAGGTTAAAGTTAGCCATAATCGTGCTTCTGGCAACGGTATGGGATAGGCCACTACCTGGCCATGATTAGGCAGCGGCTCATACAGCATTATACCGAGACCACCGAAAGATAGATGATCTATTTTCGGTGGCGTTGATTATACGCTGTAGCGGCTGTACAGAAAAGTCGACTGCGTCGAAAGTATTTCCTATTTGTTCTTTGTCATTATTCTTTATTTTTACTCATTTTAATAATCGATTCTCTTCTTAGATATGTTGTGTTTTTTTTTTTTTGGCCTTAACAATTATCTAATGACTTAGCCAGTTTCATTCATCCATTCTCAAGATATTTTGATACAAAAAGCAAAGACACTTACACAAACACAAGCAAAAACATTTTATGCTCTCATTTTTATAAATTAATGTGACCCTTTTTTTGTGACTTTTTTCCTAACCAAAATTGTGACTTTTTGCCTGTGACCCTTTTTCCTGTGACTTTTTTCCTTGCCAAAATTGTGACTTTTCTTCCTGTGACTTTTTGCTGTGACCTTTATTCCTGTGACCTTTTTTCCTGTGACATTTTTCCTGTGACTTTTTCTCCTGTGACCTTTTTCCCTATGACCTTTTTCCCTGTGACTATTACCGGCCACCCCTATAGGACAAGAAATGCGTGTGACGAAAGATAAGCTTCCAGAGGTCACCAAAACTTAGGCAACTGTCCAGAAGTCGAAGGCATAGGTCAAATGAAGCAAGAAATCACCCATGAAGGAATTATGACCCAGACCATACAGAAGCCGGATACTGAAGAAGCCGAGGGTTCTCAACCTGTCTTCCACAGAAACTCAGCAGGATGAGAGCGACCACAAACCTCCCCATGCCACTGCCCGTCACAGAAGAGCAGCTCTGAGCTCCCAGAAGCCCAGAGGCGTATGACGCTAAAAGCACTGCACTTCTTCATACAAGAAGCATTCGTTAGGAAATCTAAATTTTCCACATTTTCGTGGACAAAGGAAGAGACAACAAAGAACTTAAAGAGTATAGATGATTCCGACATGTTTTTGACTGCCAAAGAGCCCTCCAGCATGGAAAAATTCCTACACTTCCATTCACTGTGATGTCGTTCACTCACTACATCATGGCGGAAGCATCCAACGATTCTGAAAAACAGAGGAAGAAAACTCACGAAAAAATACGAATGTATATTTTATATAAGCAGTTACAGGACTACAGAACAGAACAAAATGAGTAGGATGCAGAGAGGCAACTGAACAACAATCTTGCAACCTCCGTGGCAACATAAAGGTAACAAGCTATCCATTCTGCCCTAAAATGTAAAATTACAGTATCTGCAAAATTTTGCGAAATTGAGATATGCCACCTATTAGGCTCGTGAAACACTAATACACAAGTTACTGCAGTTTCCGAATGATTCTTCAATGCTTTCTACGATTATTTAGAGGGTCCCATTTGCAGTATCTGCAAAACCAGTAGTAAGGCAAGGAAAATGCAGATTCTACCATTTTTCTCAGTTTGTATTTTTGATGATATTGCAGTCTTCCATTTTAGGGAAGCATAGGTTTCAAGACTAGATCCACAGACATTATTAAATTGACCTCTGAGGAACAGTGCCTGCCTGCCTGAGGCTCGAGGTAACCCAGTTGCTAATCATGATAAAAATCAAGCACAGAGAGACTGCATGAATACTCCCCAAAACGGGCTACCTAATATGAACAAATACTTGATCATTCACTAGCAGACATCATGGCAAGCTGATCAGCCAAAGAAATATGTAACCCTTAATTCAACCTTCTAGAAAATGAATTTAACACTGAGGGTAGTGGTTTTTCATTAGTTACTTACAGTGAGGGAAAGTGAAAACATAAAATGAAGTGATATGTACTGAATTGGCAATAGTATAGAGACTAACAACAGTTTTCTGTGGGTGACTTACCTGTAAGGAGTTTTCTACAATATATACATTATTGTGTACATATTTCATACAATATATATATATATATATATATATATATATATATATATATATATATATATATATATATATATATATGTGTGTGTGTGTGTGTGTGTGAGTGCTTGCAAGTAAAAGATCATTTAAGGTGATTTTCCACTTCCACGCAGTGTACTTCTAGAATATAGTTCTAAAATCTTATTTCCTACTTTTATGTTTTTGGGAACGATTGGCCCTGAAAAGGACGCAAAATATAATTAAAAAGCTATGCATATATACCAATGTATTTGATACTAAAGATAATTCTGTTAATCCCGCTGTTGATTGATGACTTATTTGCATGTTAAACTGGCGTTACAGTAACTTTGTATTTGCTGTTAAACGTGCGCTCATTACGCATGCATATTAGTCATTTGCACTGCATATATGTTTACGCCAATGAACGGCGTTTATCTCTTTTCAGGCGTTCTGGTGTTGTTTGTATGTCAGTATCTTTATACGTGCGAGTTTGTATCTTTTATCAATTGCTATTCATTTGAATATCAAGAGCCAGCAGGAAGCACTAGTGGTTCCAGAAAAATTTCAATGAGGACCCACCAATTTTTTATATATATATATATATATATATATATATATATATATATATATATATATATATATATATGTGTGTGTGTGTGTGTGTGTGTATGTATATATGCATATATATACATATACATATATAAATGAGAAATATAAAAATGGGAAAAAAATAAAAAATCTATTATAGAAATAATAAAATTTTGAGAAAAAATTTAATTTTTTCTCAAAATTTTATTATTTCTATAATATACTTTTAATTTTTTCCCATTTTTATATTTCTCATTTATGTTATTATTATCTAAATCTTCAATATTATTATTTTGTCATTATTTTTCATGGGTGGGGCACGTGCCCAGGTGCCCCACTCCCTTGGATCCGCTAGTGGCAGGAAGTAATGAAAAGTAGCAGTACCTAGCGCCTTGTGCATTCTCGAGACACCTTATCAGGGTTCATGTCTCTTATCAGGGTTCAATATAAGAATGAAAAAAGCTTCGAAATTTCAAGGGTAAAGATAAAAACGAAGAAAGAGTAAAATATAGGAACAGCCAAACATCCTAACCAAGAAATATATATCCACGGTCAAGAATTGCACTTAAAGGATACATATTACTAATGGAAATGAAACTACTAAGCAGTCTATTACACAGTTTAAACTAAGTTGTCAACAATACACTTCATAAGAACAATTATCTAGTTTATAGTGTCCATTGCTAACATCAAAAACAATTCTTGACTTATGGTTTTATAATGCTAGATTCTATAATGTTTCTTTTTAATGATATCTCTACACAATAAAATTTCCTTTGAATTTTTCCAATTAATTACATGATCAAAATTGCTGTCTTAAAGAGTTCATCTGACATTACCAAATCATGAAATATGTCTTTGCCTCCAATCTACTGCGCAGGTCTGAAAGTAAGTACATGCTCCCAGGGCAGCAAGAGAAATTCATATTGCAAATATTAAGTTTGAATTTATACTCCCATAAAAATGACGCGTTTGCCCTTTAAGTGGATACTTGGGATGAAGACCTAGAATAATTTTTACATTTGTAAAAAATGTTTCGTGTTCTTTCTCATAAACCCTGCTTACTTTGTCATTATTGTTTGATTAATTTTTTCTTTGAGATGGCATGAGGTTATGTGATACAGTGCTGGTTCTGAAGTATTGTTTATGACTACAGTGCGAGAATCCTCCCTATGGTGCACTCTCGAACAGTTAAAAAAGTTTCAAATTTTTCTGCGTTTCACCAGGCCAGCCTTGATAAAGGATTTGATATAAAGGCTTTAAAGTCGACATTAGAGCTCGATTTGAATTGGTTAACCATATGGCTCTTACATATATATCTCATAAGTTAGGTGTACAGTATAATGTCCTGAAAATGATCTAATTTACAGTTTCTAAAAGTACAGTTTATGGCGATTCATCAGTGAGTCTAGACCTATATTATCTGGTGGTCTATACAGGAAGCGTTCTAGGCCTAGAAAATTTGACAGATAATCGAATTCTCACTGCTGTTATTTAGCGACGCAAAGTGCAAAACGAACATGTCCTTATATCAGCAGAAATCTGGAATGGTACGAAAAGTACCATAGTTCTTGGCTACGAAGCTACGAAGCAAAACTCGAGCAAAATAACTTTTATCGCTCTACCGATCTTGTAAGTAGGTAGCTTTGTTAGCACGACTCTGAGCACTGGACTAAAGACTTTCTTTTCCACAGTACCTTAAATCATATAATCTAAAATAATGCTGACAAAAAAAAAAAAAAAGTTGGTGTTCGCATGGCTTCGTATATTCACAGAGATGGTGGTACTAATGTTAAATGCTTGGGGCCTTTCGTTCCACTGTTATGAAGATACTGCTTTCCTCTGTTCTGTAGATGCCAGTGGCCACCAGCCGCCACGGATCTTCATTTATAAATAAATAAACCTGTTGTTTTCTCTGTTCAAGCAATGCTAATTTTGATTTAGATCCATTTGACCATCTCCTGGGAGTCCTGTTTCAATATGAAACTTGCGATCAAGAACTGGTGTGTGCTATTTACTTCTCACAGAAGCATAATCCACGTGCAATTGGGGCCACAATGGCTACACTGCCCAGTGTTGCTAGTTCAACCTCTTCACTGCATAGCTGACGCCTTATTATCTCTTCTACTTACATGAAAAATAGAAAACTGAAAGCATAGTAAATACATGAAGATGGATCATCATCAGTATGTGGGTTTCTATTCTCATTAGGATTTTTGCATATGAATATTGGCACATTCCGAATCATAAAAATAACAATAAAGAGTTTGAGATCGGTCAGAACATTCCTCGGCCCTCACTCCTTTTCATTCAATGGATACGCAATCTTCGAGAATGTAGGTTCTGCGTCTTTCACAGATCTATAAATTTACTGACGTACAAGTTTCTCTCTCTCTCTCTGTCTACTCTCCACAGCACCGAGAAAATATACAAATAAAATAACAGCACTGATATGCTGGCCAAGCCATGGCTACCGTAGAAAGCTGTGTCTAAGCATAACGTTGCAGACTTTATACTTTTATCAAGTAAATAAGCATTTGCATTCAGTGTACAATCAGTCATATGTCTTTCCTTAAATGCAATACTACCTTCTTGCAAAATTTTTCTCCATTGCTTGCGTTCACCAGAATTTCGTAATACATCAAACCTGTCGGTCCACATTCAGCAAACATTTCTCAGGCGCACAAAACAAGGGCGTCTGGTTAGGCCGAGCGCTAAGCAAGAACTGTCAGTTTGAATTTTTTCGAGCATTTCACATCTTCTGCTTAAAATATCCCCGCGTTTAGAATACACCATCATCAAGGTTCCCTTGCACCACCAGACAGCTATGGCGCTTGCATGCAAGTTGAGCACGCATTCGAGTTCAGCCACAATCTCCCAACCATTCACTGCGCCATCCAACACTTTTTTTTTCGGTTACCTCTTCAAGATTACGGAGATGAAGATATCTCCATCTGGTTGAAGTTGCCGGATAGTTACGAAGGGGGAGTTGGCGGGGGGAGATAATAACAATAATAATAATATTCGTTCTGATACCTCTGAGTTAGAGAGAGAGAGAGAGAGAGAGAGAGAGAGAGAGAGAGAGAGAGAGAGAGAGAGAGAGAGAGAATATGTTTTGCTCGAGGGAGAAAATGATGAAAGTTTGTGAGGCATTCCATCTTGTGTCATGTTCTTGCTCGGGAGGATTATAATGAGATTAAGACGAGAAGTGCATTATCCTAGAAGAATAAGTTTTCCACACTCGGTTTAGGAGGACTCATCATATCTCTCCCTCCTCTGCTCAACTCCTCCCCCTTCCCCCCGCCCCCGCCATCTCACCCTCCCCCTAAATTCAGCCATACCCCAACCGCCGCCGATCCCCGAGAGAGAACCGGCGCTAACCGTTTCTCTATCTGCTTCTCCTCCACCCTGCCATCCTTCCTTCTCGTCCATCTCCCTCCCATTCAATCCACTCGTCAGCTGCCCTTCTCACGCATTCACCAACTCTCTCTCTCTCTCTCTCTCTCTCTCTCTTTTTCTCCTTAGCCCTGTCGCAACATCTTTTTCAGAGGTCTCTTTAAAACTAATTAATACCCGGACGTCTTTGCTCTAGGACCATCGCCGCAAAATGTCGCTGAATAGGAGAGAGAGAGAGAGAGAGAGAGAGAGAGAGAGAGAGAGAGAGAGAGAGAGGCCGTGGTGGGGGGAAATTGCCCTACTCGCGCCCATGCCAAGAGTTTCTTTCTCAAAACCTCTTTTTTTCCAGCTCCAGTTAACAAGATTATTAAACGCAAAATAAAAGGCAGTTATTCTCCGACAAGGAATCTAAAGGCACCCACCAGACAATGCTTCACCCACACCCCTCCAACCCTTATTCCCCCTCCTCCTGCCCCTTCCCCCTCTGGGGCCGTGTCCCGTGTCACTCCCCACATGTAAGAGGTTCATGATGACATAAAAATGCAAATGATATCAGCCCGCATTTATGCAATTATTTTGCGTACTGGAAACACTCTCCTTTGACGCGCCGTTGTTGTTTGTAGGGCTCAGCTAACTTGGCGGATTTTCGCTAAGATAGTGCCAGTGTGAACATATACATATAATTATTTATATATAAATATATATACATATATATACACTGTATATTATATATATATAGTTCAAAAGGGTTAAAGTCTGCCTGGGCCTCTGTAAGCTTATAGGGCAGGAGCTGATCTCCTGTTTCTTAGGCCGACAGCCGGTGGGGGGACAGGTTCCAATGCCTATGACATGTGTGGCCAGTGTGTCGCTAGGCCCACTCTTTAACTCCCCAGCCGGATGGCTGGTACCTATTCTCCTACTGAACCTCCCGGGTTTCTTCGGACCATTAGGTTGGCGGGCTGCCCAATTTTTGCAGTGGCACAATCCTTGCCATCAACAAGCAGCAGGATTTGAACCCCGGCCCTCACGACTGGTAGCCGAGAACCATACCACTGCGCCACACAGGAAAAATGTATGAACACAACTTATTTGCTGAAAAGTGAGGAACAACAACACAGCGTACATAGGCAGTACTTAACGAACCTGGTGTGTAAAATGTCCTAACACTGAGGTAACTCTTGCCAGCGAACAATTGAGTCCACAATAATTGTAGCTAAAGTAATACCTGTAGAAAAGGTGAAGGGAGTAGTGGGGAATTAGGCCGGAGCTAAAATTCCTCTGGTCTGAAAGCAAGGGCGGAATTTTTGGTGACTAAAAACTATACTTCCACATATTCCCACAACACTGAAGGAAGAAATGTTTCAGTTGTACTACTAAGCTGTTTATGAATAATAAAAACTGTATGTCAACAATTCTGTAGATATACAAAAGATGCCCAGTGCTTTGTATACATAAAAAGTATTTGGCATCTTGGCATACAAAAACTGGAGATGAAATAATTCACCATCTTAAGAGTTTGTTTAGAAATAAGATAATGCACATTTCCTGTGTAAACGACAGCAGAGACGCTATACAAAATTAGGCTACCTAACTGATAATGGAACGAATATGAAACCGAAGTTTTGGTTATTTATAGAACCAAAAACTTCCTCTGCGGCCTTCGGGCCTCATTAGGACCTACTATGCTTGCGCCTGATCGCTGACCTTCAAGTTTAAATATAGGGCTTAGATTTTAAGTACGTGAGGGGCTTCAACACAACGCCCAACTTTCCATTTATACCCAAACTTGAGGTATGCATGAGCGCTCAAACTCCCATTGAAGTGCTAATAAAACGCCGGGCTGAGGCCAAAAGGAAGAAGAAGAAGAAGAAGAAGAAGAAGAAGAAGAAGAAGAAGAAGAGGAGGAGGAGGAGGAGGAGGAGGAGGAGGAGGAGGAGGAGGAGGAGGAGGAGGAAAAAAGAAGAAAAGAAGAAGAACAAGAACAAGAACAAGAACAAGAAGAAGAAGAGGAGGAGGAAGAGAAGACGAAGAAGAGAGGGAGGTGGAAGAGAAGAAGAAGAAGAAGAAGAAGAAGAAGAAGAGGAGGAGGAGGCGGAAGAGAAGACGAAGAAGAGAAGGTGGAAAGAAGAAGAAGAAGAAGAAGAAGAAGAAGAAGAAGAAGAAGAAGAAGAAGAAGAAGAAGAAGATGAGGAGAAGAAAGAGGAGGAGGAGGAAGAAAATGGGGAGGAGGAGGAGGAGGAGGAAGAAAAGGGGGAGGAGGAGGAGGAGGAGGAGGAGGAGGAGGAGGAAGAAAAGGAGGAGGAGGGGGAGGAAGACTAGCTTCCTGTCTAGGGCCTCCTGCGTTCCTCCGAAGCGAGTAGAAGG
The DNA here is from genome assembly GCF_040412425.1 of Macrobrachium rosenbergii. Classification (NCBI taxonomy): domain Eukaryota; kingdom Metazoa; phylum Arthropoda; class Malacostraca; order Decapoda; family Palaemonidae; genus Macrobrachium; species Macrobrachium rosenbergii. The sequence goes on from NC_089781.1 coordinate 25,210,659, forward strand.
CTTTAATTATATGGGTCCAAGAATAGTAGGAAGGTGGGGAGGGGCAGGGGGAAGCCTGTCACTTGCAAATGACTCCACCGACCAAGGCTTCTAAAGCTGGCTAGTGACATCACTCTTACCTTATTCAATGCACCAGTTGCTTGCAGCCTCTGGAAGAGAGAGAGAGAGAGAGAGAGAGAGAGAGAGAGAGAGAGAGAGAGAGAGAGAGAGATACTAATATTTTTTAATCAATTTAATATATATCAGGTCCCTAATGTGTGTGTGTGTGTGTGTGTGTGTGTGAGAGAGAGAGAGAGAGAGAGAGAGAGAGAGAGAGAGAGAGAAGACCTAAATATTTTTAATCAATTTAATATACATCAGGTCCCTAATGTGTGTGTGTGTGTGTTGTGAGAGAGAGAGAGAGAGAGAGAGAGAGAGAGAGAGAGAGAGAGAGAGAGAATATTTTTAATCAATTTAATATACATCAGGTCCCTAATGTGTTTGTGTGTGTGTGTGTGAGAGAGAGAGAGAGAGAGAGAGAGAGAGAGAGAGAGAGAGAGAAATACTAATATTTTTTAATCAGTTCAATATATGTCAGGTCCCTAATGAGAGAGAGAGAGAGAGAGAGAGAGAGAGAGAGAGAGAGAGAGAGAGAGAGATACATATAACAGAATTATTAAGTTTTTGTTTCTATCTGTGAAGTTTACTTAAAAGCTAGTACTACCATTCTCCTTGGAACCAGGTTAAAATTTCACAGGCGGTTTGGAATAGACCGGGTTCTTAACCTAATAAATATAAATAAAAATGCTTTTAATTTCATCTAGAAAACTAATTATCATTATTAAAACTCCGCTCTAGCTCTCAAACACATTTTTCTACTTCCTCCAAAAGCCTCAAAGATGGCTTAAGAATTCCCAAATTCAATTTATCTACCCGCAACTCTGAACAAGATCATTCACGCAACTGGAGAAGCTGAAATCTCATTCAAAGTCAATTCTCTCTTTAACTTATCTATCGTAAAATTTTATACAGATAGATGGCGGCCATTTTGTGAAAATCCAAGATGGCCGATTGGTGGCACAAGTGTTTTTTTTTTTTTTTTTCAAATTTCAGGAAAGTATGCAGTGTTCTTTTTATTTACAATTTTTTTAATAGATCATTTTATGAAAATCCAAGAAACAAGTGTTTTTATTTATTTTTTTTTAATTCAGAAACGTAGGCCTATACAGTGTTCTTCGGTACAGGATGAAGTAAAGACGCGACTTTGCTCTCTCTCTCTCTCTCTCTCTCTCTCTCTCTCTCTCTCTCTCTCTCTCTCTCTCTCTCTCTCTCTCTCCTTGCCCGATTAAACAAATCAAGCCAAGGAATCCCACAAAAGCTGATACCTTATCACCCATTCTCTTCCCTTCATTTGCCTACGGTGGGTCATCTCATTTCCTTCCATCTTCATAAACTCGCAACAAAAGACTACGAAAAAGAACAAAAGCCAAAAAAAATATATCAAGAGAAATTTACATCAAATTCTCATTCGTTCTCTTTAAGGCGTCTTCGGGGAAAGACTATTTTTTTTTTCTAGACGACGGTCATCAAATACCCCGAGATAAAAAGATAATGATGTCTTTAGCGATGGGCATGGGGGTGGGGCTAGCGATTTCATCCCTAAAATGAACACGCGAAAGACTTGCAACAGACCTTCAGTGTCTAGTATGAGCGGAGAATGAGTCACAATGAGGAGTAGAATTATCGTTATCTGGGTCATCACTAAATTTTATTCTCTTCAGTTCAACCAATGGGAGTTTGGATACTCGAGCCAGTCCCAAACCTGGATAAAAGAACGACTGCTGACCATTTAGCTTGGAATATGAGATTAAGCCTGATGCCAAGCGCTGGGGTATACGAGGTCATTCAGCGCTGAAAGGAAAATTGAGAGTATAGGAGGTTTGAAAGGTGTAACGGGAGTAAAACCTCAAAGCAGTTGCACTATGAATCAATTGTTAGGAGAGGGTGGAAAGTGAGATGAAGAAAGAGAATATACCAGGAGGTACAGTAAAAGGAAAGAAAAGGGTTGCATCCTCTGCTTCCCTCAGATTGCAATAATTATCAGTTCTATTTTTCTTTGATAGTAATTTTAGAACAATAATTCTCTGTAGTTCAGGTTAAATATTTTGTGAGTACACACGCATTTTTTTGTAAATATATGTCTGTATGTATTTATATATATGTCTGTATATATATATATATATATATATATATATATATATATATGTATATATATATATATATATATATATATATATATATATATATATATATACAGTATATATGTATAATATATATATATATATATATATATATATATATATATATATATATATATATATATATATATATATATATATATATATATATATATATAATTTATATGTGTGTGTATGTATGTATATATATATATATATATATATATATATATATATATATATATATATATATATATATATATATATATAAAAATTTATATGTGTGTGTATGTATGTATGTATGTATATATATATATATATATATATATATATACATGTGTATATATATATATATATATATATATATATATATATATATATATATAAATAACTAAATTTATATACTTGAGGATACACAGCAAACAGTCATATATAAGTGCATATACTGTGTATATATATATATATATATATATATATATATCTCTATATATATAAACATACACACAAACACATAAACCTACGAACTTGAACGCAACATACGCCACACATCGAAAACACACACACAAACACACGCACACACAAAACAGCAGAGAGAGAGAGAGAGAGAGAGAGAGGGAGGCGCACGCACGCACGCACGCAAGGAAACAGATCTCGTCGGGAACCAAATTGAATCGCGAAAGAAGCTGGAGATGAGATCCGCTACGGGGGCGGGGGCGGGGGCGGCGCCTGGCAAGGTCATTATGACGTAATTAGGAAGGCGTCGAGAAAACCTCTCTCTCCCCCCCCCTTTTAATGACTTGATGATGACGCAAAGTTCCTCTATTTTGTTATTAATTAAGATTCAGGATTACGCATAACCCGCCCAAATTGATATTGCGGGATGTGACGTGCCGGAGGAACATTTAAAAAAAAGGAAACAAAAAAATTCCAGGAAGTAAATCTTAGGGGAGGTGGGTTTTTTTTTTCCCCCAGTGACGTTTAAATGAATATTTAATTACCGTGATGTTGATAACTTGGGAATATGATTTTATTTTTTTACTCGCGTCCGATTTTTTTTTTCTCGTTCGGGTTTATTTTTTTTGTTTTGCTGATTTCTTTATGTTTCCGTAGCTAAAGGGGTTTTATTTTTGTTTTTTTAACAAAAGGGGTTTTATTTTTTTTTAACAAAAGGTGTTTTTTTGTTTTTAAAAAAAGGTGTTTTATTTTTTTTTTAAAAAGGTGTTTTATTTTTGTTTTTTTAAGAAAAGGTGTTTTATTTTTGTTTTTTTAACAAAAGGTGATTTATAGTTCGATTTTTTTAACAAAAGGTGTTTTATTTTTTGCTTTTTTTCACAAATGGTGTTTTATTTTTTTAACAAAAGGTGTTTTATTTTTTTAACAAAACGAGTTTTATTTTTCTTTAACAAAAGGTGTTTTATTTTTTTTAACAAAAGGTGTTTAATTTTTTATTACAAGTTTTTTTTTTTTGGTTAGTTTGCAAAAGGAGGGGAGCAAGTTCCAAATCTACCTCCGAGCGGAAACCTATTCCATGCTTCTTATGTTCAGTGTTACTTGGAGGGGAGGTCCAGGAGGGGCGAAACCCAACCCCCCCCCCAACACCCCAGGTCAGGGCACGGGCCCTAAGTCAGGTTAGGAAGGTAAGGTCTGGTTAGTTTAGGACTCAGCATTATTATAGAACAGTCAGTTTTCTGTAAAAGAAAACTATTGTGCAGGTTTTGTCTGTCCGTCCGCACTTTATTCTGTCCGCCCTCAGATCTTAAAAATTACCGAGGCTAGAGGGCTGCAAATTGGTATGTTGACCATCCACCCTCCAATCATCAAACATACCAAATTGCAGCCCTCTAGCCTCAGTAGTTTTGATCTTATTTAAGGTTTAATTTGGCCATAATCCTGCTTCTGGCAACAATACAAGATAGGCCACCACCGGGCCGTGGTTAAAGTTTCGTGGGCAGCGGCTCATACAGCATTATACCGAGACCACCGAAAGATAGAAGATCTATTTTCGGTGGCTTTGATTATACGCTGTAGCGGCTGTACAGAAAACTCGATTGCGCCGAATTTTTACCTTTTTTTATCGACAAGTTATTTCCCCGAAACGCAATGATAAAACTAATACCCTGTGACTGAATTTTAAGAAATGTACCTCAATTAGAGTTGCAATACTGGATTTATTGTTAGATTAGGATTAGCAAAACACCCATATTTCACACACACTTCGATTAATATATCTAAATAAATTTCAAGTTTTCTGTCCGGTGGTGGCCTCAGCCACGACCCATAAAATTCTTAGCCGCGGCCCAAGAAACTCAGCCAGGGTCCGGTTGTGGCCGATGTTGTTGGTACCTATGCCGCTGCCAGAAGTACGATTATGGCTAACTTTAACATTTAATAAAATAAAAATGTAACTAATTTGCAAGAATAGAAAAATTAACTAGCTAAAATAATGTAAGAAAAATCACTATAAATGAATTATCTGAGCGTATATTTCAACACAAGGAACGCAGAGTCCCTTTGTGTAAACTTTGAACAAAAAAAAAAAAAACATTGTCACACAAGGCACAAAAAACAAATACACAAACTACGACAAATAAGCAGAGATAAACGGGATGAATAACATAAAAAAAATAAATAAGCAGGTTGTCAGATAACAAAGGAAAGGTGGAAGTCCAAAATCATTAAGAAAATCCCATTCGCAGCCATCCCTAATCAAAGGGGCTCCCTCGAGTATCGCATTGTGTGTGTGTGAGTAAACTCTCTCTCTCTCTCTCTCTCTCTCTCTCTCTCTCTCTCTCTCTCTCTCTCTCTCTCCCCGAACTCCCGCTCTCAATAACTCTCTGGCGTCCAGACTTTTGTGAGTAATCTGTCGGTTTAACCCTACCCTTCCTACTCCTTTCTCTCTCTCTCTCTCTCTCTCTCTCTCTCTCTCTCTCTCTCTCTCTTCTCTGTGTCAAGGCTTTTTGAATACATCTTCCCATCCCTTCCCTCCCTCCTCTCTCTCTCTCTCTCTCTCTCTCTCTCTCTCTCTCTCTCTCTCTCTCTCTCTCTCCCTCAAGACTTTTATGAATACGTCCTCACTTCCCCCCAAGCTCTCTCTCTCTCTCTCTCTCTCTCTCTCTCTCTCTCTCTCTCTCTCTCAAGACTTTTGCAAATACATCCTCCCTTTCCCCCAGCTCTCTCTCTCTCTCAAGACTTTTGTAAATACATCCTCCCTTCCCCCTCCTCCTTCCTCTCTCTCTCTCTCTCTCTCTCTCTCTCTCTCTCTCTCTCTCTCTGAAAACAGTTCCAAACTTTTTCCTCTCTCCTCATCAGTCACGTCGGTCATTCTATGCTTACGAACGCCCCCCCCCTCTCTCTCTCTCTCTCTCTCTCTCTCTCTCTCTCAAGATAATCGCTTTTAAAGTATCCCTTTAGTTCATCGCATTCATCACTTTAACTGATCGTTTTGATATGTGGAGGAAGAAAAAATGAAGAGAAGGGTAAGAGAACGGTTAAATGACTGATAAACTCACTGGAATTACGTCGCAAAATCAAGGGTCATTGGGTCTCTAATAATTTTTTGAAACCCCAGATATATATATATATATATATATATATATATATATATATATATATATATATATATATATATATATATATATATATATATATATATATATATATATATATATATATATATATATATATATATATATATATATATATATATATATATATATATATTACTTGGTAAAAATACTCTTTTAGCCAGAACTCATAGGAATAGGAAGAGGATGGAAAACAATACAGAAGAGAGAATGACGTGGAAGAAGAATAGCGTGAGGAGGAAGAATGAGGACAAAGAAGAGGAAGAAGAATGAAGAAACTGGAAGAATATGAGGAAGTGAAAGAAAAATCACAAAACTGGAAAAAGGACGAATAAGAGGAACTGCCTAAGAGAAATAATAGGAGGGAGGAGGATGAGGAAGAGGATGGAAAGGAAGAAGAGAAACGGCACGAAGATGATGAACAGGACGAAGGGGGAAGAAAAAGGAATTAAAAAAAAGAGGAAAATTGATAGTAGGAAGCCAAAGGGTGGACAAGAAAGGGGAATTACAAAGGAGGATTAAAAGGAAGTTTGAGGAGAAAAAGAGATGAAGACTTTTTCCTCTCATTCTTCTTCTTCTTCTTCTTCTTCTTCTTCTTCTTCTTCTTCTTCTTCTTCTTCTTCTCCTCTAGGTTTTCGAATTGATCTGGGGCCCACAGACACGCCCCCAGCTTTCCCCCCTACTCCCCCCCCTCCCCCGCAACTGGCGGCTAAAAGAAGCTTGACATAATCTAAGGAACTGCGCCGTAAGCCAGGAATTTAATTAAAAACGTAATCGCGAACACAAAAGATGGGGGAGACAGCCGGCTCTCACATTGGAAGAGTGTCCCGAGTGGAAGTCTCTCTCTCTCTCTCTCTCTCTCTCTCTCTCTCTCTCTCTCTCTCTCTCTCTCTCTCTCTCTCTCTGTTTGTGTCTCGGTTTCTACAAGGATTACTTAAGTTATTTTTTTTAAATCTTTCTGAGTTTCGAAGGTTGTTCGAAAATCTTTTACTGTTCATCTCAAATGTTTTTGGAAAATTTTGTAATCCCCCTCTCTCTCTCTCTCTCGATCAGTCACGAGAACTACCCAGACGTCTCTCTCTCTCTCTCTCTCTCTCTCTCTCTCTCTCTATATCAGTCACGAGAATTACATTGACGTCTCTCTCTCTCTCTCTCTCTCTCTCTCTCTCTCTCTCTCTCTCTCTCTCTCTCCCTCGATCAATCACGAGAATTACACTGACGTCTCTCTCTCTCTCTCTCGCTCTCGATCAATCACGAGAATTACAGAATTTCTCTCTCTCTCTCTCTCTCTCTCTCTCTCTCTCTCTCTCCCCCTTAGTTACAAGGACTAATCTGTAATACAAATAAATGAAGACGACTTAACCTCAATTCTTTAGCCTTCTCCTGATAATCATCAAAACCTACTCATCCACATTTCATAAAAAAAAGAGACAGTAAAAGGAACAAAAACAATGAAGAAAAGCTAACAAAAAAAATAAAAAAAAATTCCCTCGATGTTGCAGAAATCTCCGCAAGATATTAGCCAGCGATAAAATCCCCCCCCCAAAAAAAAACAAATAAAAAAAAGAAATGGAACATCATGAATAAGATTCGCTGCATATCATAAATACAGTGACCTCAGGTCATAAATATGACAGGCGGCATGTCAGTAACTGGAAGTGCTTTCAAGTCAACAAAAATAATGCTGAATTTTATCGTTTTTTTTTTTTCTTTTCCTTAAAGCATGAGGTCGGATTTCCTAATGGATGTCAGTCAATATAATACAAATCAGGATATCGTTTCCACAGTTGATTTCATTTTCGTTTGGGCTTAGTTTACACGAAGGCGTTAAGTAACACTTCTCAAAAAAGTATGAAGGCGTTAAGTAACACATCTCAAAAAAGTATGAAGGCGTTAAGTAACATTTCAAAAAAGTATGAAGGCGTTACGTAACACATCTCAAAAAGTATGAAGGCGTTAAGTAACACATCTCAAAAAAGTATGAAGGCGTTAAGTAACATATCTCAAAAAGTATGAAGGCGTTAAGTAACACATCTCAAAAAAGTATGAAGGCTTTAAGTAACACATCTCAAAAAGTATGAAGGCGTTAAGTAACACATCTCAAAAAAGTATGAAGGCTTTAAGTAACACATCTCAAAAAGTATGAAGGCGTTAAGTAACACATCTCAAAAAAGTATGAAGGCTTTAAGTACCACATCTCAAAAAAAAAGTACGAAGGAGTTAAGTAACACATCTCAAAAAAGTATGAAGGCGTTAAGTAAATTACATATACCATTTTTCAAATTTTCAAATATTCAAATAAAAAAGTTGAAAAACATAAAAAAAAAACTGAAATTAAAACAGCGAAGAAACCACAACGAAAAACAGGATAAAAAAAAATTCCAAAAGGACCAAAAAACGAAAGCTCCATTTAAAATGACATTGAAATGTATTCTGATTTCAGAACGTCTATCTTTTTTTCATTTTTTTTTAATCTTCTGAATCCAGATGGTGCCCACTAAAACAAGAGACCGTGTCCTACGTGTTGCATTGCAATGCAAAGCGATGACAACATTCCGAGTTTTTAAAAAATTTCTTTACATTCCGAGTTTTTAATTTTTTTTTTACATTCCGAGTTTTTAAAATTTTTTTTACATGTCAGGTTTTTTTTTTTTTTTTTTTACAAAGCGACACAGCTATGAATTCCGAATGAAATCATTAAAATATATCGGAAGAAAGTGTGTAGTGTCACATGAATCCATTGAGGGTTTCATCATTGGGAAGTTCGATTGATCCTGTTTCATATAAATACTGGCAATAAATTTATTTATGCCGAATATTTATTCCTGTGAAATGTCTCCTTACATCCTGATGTTCGCAAGTAGTGTACAAACGTCTCATACTCAAACACTTATTATTATTATTATTATTATTATTATTATTATTATTATTATTATTATTATTATTATTATTATTATTATTATTATTATTACTACGTAGGAACATTCTCCCTGGGGATGAGCAAAGAACTCAAACGTTCAAGCGACGATACATTGCATTGCTACCTTAAAACCCTAAAACAGTTTGACAATTTACCTATATTTTCCTATTTTCGTTTATAAATTTATTTATCTGTCTTCTAATAACCAATCTCTTCTTTCTGCATTTCCTTTTGCTTTCCGAAATTCCTTTCGAATGAAGATCATGCTCTTTTGGGGTTTGAATTTCAAGTCACTGGCCCCCGCAGGCTTGATCCATATGACCAGGAGTTTATCTTCTGAATAATAATAATAATAATAATAATAATAATAATAATAATAATAATAATAATAATAATAATAATAATAATAATAATAATAATAATATTCTTTGGAGGCTTGAATTTCAAGTCACTGGCCCCTGTAGGTTTGTTCCTTGTGAACAGGGGCTTATGCTTAGAAGAATAATAATAATAATAATAATAATAATAATAATAATAATAATAATAATAATGTTCTTTGAAGGCTTGAATTTCAAATCACTGGCCCCTGTAGGTTTGTTCCTTGTGAACAGGGGTTTATGCTTAGAATAATAATAATAATAATAATAATAATAATAATAATAATAATAATAATAATAATAATAATAATAATAATAATAATAATAATAATGTTCTTTGAAGGCTTGAATTTCAAATCACTGGCCCCTGTAGGTTTGTTCCATATGAACAGGGTTTATGTTTAGAATAATAATAATAATATAATAATAATAATAATAATAATAATAATAATAATAATAATAATAATAATGGGACTGTGGTATCAGAACAGATAGGGTGATACGTGCCAATAGACCAGACGTGACGTTGATTGACAAAATCAAAAAGAAAGTATCACTCGTATCACTCACTGACGTCGCAATATCATGGGACACCAGAGTAGATGAGAAAGAAAGGGAAAAAATTGATAAGTATCAAGACCTGAAAATCGAAATAAGAAGGATGTGGGATATGCCAGTGGAAATTGTACCCATAATCATAGGAACACTGGGCACGATCCCAAGATCCCTCAGAAGGAACCTGGGAAAACTAGATGCCGAAGTAGCTCCAGGACTCGTGAAGGAGAGTGTGCTACTAGAAACAGGTCACATAGTGAGAAAAGTGATGGACTCCTAAGGAGGCAGGATGCAACCCGGAACCCCACACTATAAAAACCACCCAGTCGAATAGGATGACTGTGATAGACAAAATAACAATAATAATAATAATAATAATAATAATAATAATAATAATAATAATAATAATAATAATAATAATAATTATTATTATTATTATTATTATTATTATTATTATTATTATTATTATTATTATTATTATTATTTTCCAAAAAGTACACATGCTCATTATTATGTAACAAGACAACTTAACTAATGAACACAAAGTTCATTTATAGATAAAAAGCTAAATGAAATCAAGATATATAAGAAGGTAAAATTTGCCGTCCTGAAGACATGAAGATAAATGAATAAAGAAATATTCATCAGTCAAGATTTAAGAAAAACACTAAAATTTTAAAAATGAGAGAGAGAGAGAGAGAGAGAGAGAGAGAGAGAGAGAGAGAGAGAGAGAGAGAGAGAGAGAACCCCTCCTGACAATTTGATCAAAATGTACCATTATAAAAATCAGATGTACAGTTCAACTAAGAGAGAGAGAGAGAGAGAGAGAGAGAGAGAGAGAGAGAGAGAGAGAGAGAGAGAGAGAGAGAGAGAGATTTATGGCTACTAAAACTGGGGAGATAATAAACTCTACGGTCGATAGACGTGATTGATCTCATTAAACTGACTTCCCGAAAGCGGAACTCTCTCCGTTCTTTGGTGTTCCTAGAATCATATCTGCCCCATTTTAAGAGGATGGGGGTCGCTACCCCATTAGAAAAGATCTTTGGATGCAATTACAGAATAAAGAAAAAAAAAATCGTGTCTCCGTCAAGACACTCAGAATAGTGATAAAATGGATTTATACAATTTAGGCCGTGGGCCAAGCGCTGGGACCTATGAGATCAATCAGCGCCAAATGGGAAATTGATGGGAAAAAAAGGTTTCAAAGGTGTAACAGGCAGGGGGGGGGGAGGAGAACCCTCACAGCTACACTGATATAAATGTCAGGTAAGGTGGAAAGTCAGATGGGAGAAAGGTAATATGAAAGGAGGTACAGTAAAAGGAATGAAAGAAGTTGCAGCTGGGGGCAGAAGGGACACTGCAAAGACCCTTAAGGAATGCCTACAGTGCACCATGTGAGATGCACAACGGCACTAACCCCCTACGGTGATGAACAGATAACGAACTCTGCAAGGAATTCTGTAGCTTGAACGTTTGAGTCTGATTTTTTTACCAACGTTCCAGTGTACGTAGTCTCGCTAACTCTGTAATCAGCTTTATTCGGATTTGCATAACCAGATGAGGATTATAATACAGCCATTTCCTCCTTGCTGCATGATCCATATTACCTGAGAGAGAGAGAGAGAGAGAGAGAGAGAGAGAGAGAGAGAGAGAGAGAGAGAGAGAGAGAGGGTGTTCCTATAGACCTGGAAAACTTCAAAAATTCTTTCTTGGTGACATTTCCAAACTTTTATATATATATATATATATACATATATATTTTATGTATATAATATATATATATATATATATATATATATATATATATATATATATATATATATATATATATATATATATATATATATATATTTATTTATTATTTATTCCACCCAGTGTTAAACTAAGAAAAGTATCTGAACAAAGAGACATATCTCCTCTGAAGATAATGACCATTCATTACAAACAAAACAAATGCACGAACGTTCTACATCACTGGAACTTTTCAGATACATACGTTCTTCCTCAGCTTCCATCAGAAATTCATTTCAGCGCGTCCCCCCCGCCCCGCCCCCGGCGCCCTCCACCTCCCCTGCATTTGCCGGAAAGTTATGCCCTTCGTCCGAGCGACCGAAATTCTGTTAGTTACTTTTTGCGATGCCATCGAGACACTCAGATATTCTTCGCGAGGTGCGACTTTTACTCCTTTCTCTTCCACGTTATGAGCATGAAGTTAAAGGACTCTTTCTCCCCGGGGATTCCATTTTCTACGCTGGAACCTGCGCGCTCCTCCAGTCCACGCATACCAAGAGGTTCCAGAGGGCACTTTGACAAGGCCACCTCTCTCTCTCTCTCTCCCCCGCCTTTTATTTCCTTATGTTCTTATGAACCAGCACGAGTCCCGCGGGTTTTATCTATGTAGATCATGTCAAAGAGACAATCAACTTCTTTAAAGCCTCCCGACATTTTTCACGCGAAAGGCACGAGGACCACTGCAAGAAAGTCGCCGGGAAGTGGAAAAAAAAGGTCTTCTCGCTTTTTCTTCCAGGGACGGCGGCTTATCGCATCAAACGTGTGTCATGTTTGGAAATACGGTCCACGAGGAGAAGTTTTATCTCAAGCCGCGGAAATTGTCCCGGACATGTATGTGTGTGTATGTGTGTACGTGTGTGTGTGTGTGTGTGTGTGAGCAGGTGCATTAGTAAGCATATGTGTATAGTTACATTTAGGTCTTGGCACGTTTATAATCGCTTCCAGTCTTTGTCGAAAGGTTCTAATGCATGTTAAGAAGATCAAACGGGGAGATAAATTTTAGCTATCTTGGAAATAGTTTATTATTCCGAGAGCTTTTCAATTGCAAAGGTCTACTGGAAAGATTGAAGTCAGGTTCTCTAGGGAGATTAATAAAGAAACAGGGTCTCCTGAGAAGATTGAAGGTCAGAGTCAGTTGGGAAGATTAATAGGTCAGGACCATTCCCAGGACCATTTTGGGAAGATTAAAAGGACAGGGTCGCTGGGGAAGATTAATAGGTCAGGACCATTCCCAGGACCATTTTGGGAAGATTAAAAGGACAGTGTCACTGGGGAAGATTAATAGGTCAAGACCATTTTGAGAAGATTAAACAGGTTGCGGTCAATGGGAAAGACTAATGGGTCAAGACCTTTTTGAGAAGATTAAAAGGTCAGGGTCACTGGGGAAGATTAATAGGTCAAGACCATTTTGGGAAGACTAAAAGGTCAGAGTCAATGGGAAAGATTAATAGGTCAGGATCATTTTGGGAAGATTTTTAAAAGGTCAGGGCCACTGGGGAAGATTGATAGGTCAAGACCATTTTGGGAAGATTAAAAGGGCAGGGTCACTGGGGAAGATTAATAGGTCAAGACCATTTTGAGAAGATTAAAAGGTCAGGGTCACTGTGGAAGATTAATAGGTCGAGACCATTTTGGGAAGACTAAAAGGCCAGGGTCACTAGGGAATATTAAAAGTTGCTCACATAATAACTTTATATTAAATAGGAAAATAAAAATAAATGATGAGACTGAGTTGAGTTAACATTATGCTTTGCAGATCTTTGTAAAACCGAAACTGTTTATCGAAAACAAGTGATTTAGATTTTTATAAAACATTTCCTTTGTAATCTGTGGAAGCACTTGGCTGTCATCTTGGACGAAAAGTAATAAATCAGTTTAGGAATCTGAATTATGTAGATTCAGTTTAGGAATCTGAATTATGTAGATTTAGTGGTAAATGACACTGAACAAAGATTCTGCAAAAGACAGCAATAAGCCTTGAAGTAGTACAAATCAATCAGTGAAAGTGTATTTTGTATATGAAGGTTCCTTCAACACCCGACCCCCAAAAAAAAAAAATCAAGAGAGGTCATCAAACACCGTATGGTCAACATGAAAATAATTTCCGAATCCCCACAAACCGAAAGAACTGAAACTGGCGCAAAAAAATTTTGAAATTCCAACCGAAAATTATCAACTCAAATCCAGAAAGAAATCACATGAAGGAAAGTGGGACAAAATGAGCACAAAACCTCTCGGCCATTTTCTTCAATTGCTGCTCATGAAAATTTATATTACCTGATATAGCAAAAAGGAAAGAAAAAAAAAAGTCATACGTGACTATTCTTTCATTAGCGAGTTTGATTGGCATCGAGACTGACAGGCGAAGTCGGATAAAATTTCTATTCCAGCGATAAAGAGGATTTCTGTTCGCATTGATTTCCAAGCATAAATGCCACGGGTCTTCCCCCCCCCCTCCCCCCCAGCTCGTTGATACATCTTTTGGTTACACCTCTCGCGACTCGAACTCGAGCTCGGCAGTTCGAAGTCCACACGACTGGAGCTCACCAAGTTCGAGTCCGGCTGGCTAAAGCTTACCAATTAGAGTCCAGGTAAGTAGAACTCACCAGTTCGAGTCTACAGCTCTACAAGTAGAGTCCAGCAGAATATACATCAGCACTAGTTCGTATCCGGCTGACTAGACCTAACTAGGTTCGAACCCAGCTGGATAAAGCTATCCAATTCGCGTCCAGCTGGTTAAAGCTTTCCAATTCGAGTCCAGTTGGTCTCCAATTCGAGTCCAGGCGACCAGAACTCACCAGTTCGAGTCCAGCCACAAGTAAGAGTCCAGCAGACTGATAGCTTTCCAAGTTCGAGTCCAATCAAGTCCAGGCGACTAAAACTCACCAGTTCGAGTTCGACGAGTAGTGCTCTACCATTAGAACCGTGCAGACGAAAACTCAGCAGCAGTTCGCTTCCACCGACTAAAGTTCACCAAATTCGAGTTTAGTGGTTAAAGCTTATCAATTCGAGTCCCACCACTCAGAGCTCTACAAGTAGAACCCAGCAGACTAGCGCTCAGGACCAGTTCAAGTCCAGCTGGCTAAAGCTCACTAAGTTCGACTCCAGCTGACAAGAATTCACCAGTTCGAGTCCAGGCGACTAGAGCTCTACAAGAAAGAGTTCAGAAGACAACAGCTCTACAAGAAAGAGTTCAGAAGACAACAGCTTTACAAGAAAGAGTTCAGAAGACAACAGCTTTACAAGAAAGAGTTCAGAAGACAACAGCTCTACAAGAAAGAGTTCAGAAGACAACTACTCTACAAGAAAGAGTCCAGACCACTACAACTCTGCAAGAAAGAGTTCAGAAGACAACTACTCTACAAGAAAGAGTCCAGACCACTACAACTCTGCAAGAAAGAGTTCACACGACCAGAACTCTCGAAGTTCGAGTCCAGTGGAAAAACTTACCAATTCCAGTCCTGGCGAAAAGATCTCTGCGCGTAGACTCCAGTAGATTAGAGTTCAGCGCCAGTTCGTGTCCAGCCGGCTAAAAAGTTCTCCAAGTTCAAGGCCAGATAACTAAAAGCTCACTAACTTAAAATACAACAGTTCGACTCCTGCATAATCTGTCATTGTCATACACCATCCAAGAGTTTCAATAAAGCATGAGCTGTCTCCCAGACTCTGCACAATGGCCCTCATCAGTTTTGGGTACGAGTCATTCTTGCATTCAAACTTTTATTTAACTTTAAGTATCCATTTTTTACTTCTTACTATAGTTTATTGGTTACTCGTCATATCAATTCAGTCTGAGTCATTTTTATTGTTCTCTGCTTCTTACTTTCGCAAGTACGTCCCATTTTGACCTGTTCCATAAGATTATTCTTACTTCTGCAAGTACATGCCATTTTGACCTGTTTCTTATGATTATTCTTACTTTTTGCAAGTACATGCCATTTTGACCTGTTCCATAAGATTATTCTTATTTTGGAAGTACATGCAATTTTGACCTGTTCCATAAGATTATTCTTATTTTGGAAGTACATGCCATTTTGACCTGTTCCATAAGGTTAGTCTTACTTTTGCAAGTACATGCCATTTTGACCTGTTCCTTAAGATTATTCTGACTTTTGCCAGTACACGCCATTTTGACCTGTTCCATAAGATTATTCTTATTTTGGAAGTACATGCAATTTTGACCTGTTCCATAAGATTATTCTTATTTTGGAAGTACATGCCATTTTGACCTGTTCCATAAGGTTAGTCTTACTTTTGCAAGTACATGCCATTTTGACCTGTTCCATAAGATTATTCTTACTTTTGCAAGTACATGCCATTTTTTACCTGTTCCAAAAGATTATTCTTACTTTTGCAAGTACATGCCATTTTGACCTGTTCCTTAAGATTATTCTGACTTTTGCCGGTACACGCCATTTTGACCTGTTCCATATGATTATTCTTACTTTTGCAAGTACATGCCATTTTGACCTGTTCAAAAGATTATTCTTACTTTTGCAAGTACATGCCATTTTGACCTGTTCCTTAAGATTATTCTGACTTTTTGCCAGTACACGCCATTTTGACCTGTTCCATAAGATTATTCTTACTTTTGCAAGTACATGCCATTTTTTACCTGTTCCAAAAGATTATTCTTACTTTTGCAAGTACATGCCATTTTGACCTGTTCCATAAGATTATTCTTAGTTTTGCAAGTATTTGCCATTTTTACCTGTTCCAAAAAGATTATTCTTACTTTTGCAAGTACATGCCATTTTGACCTGTTCCATGAGATTATTCTTAGTTTTGCAAGTATTTGCCATTTTTACCTGTTCCAAAAGATTATTCTTACTTTTGCAAGTACATGCCATTTTGACCTGTTCCATAAGATTATTCTTACTTTTGCAAGTACATGCCATTTTTTACCTGTTCCAAAAGATTATTCTTACTTTTGCAAGTACATGCCATTTTGACCTGTTCCATAAGATTATTCTTAGTTTTGCAAGTATTTGCCATTTTTTACCTGTTCCAAAAGATTATTCTTACTTTTGCAAGTACATGCCATTTTGACCTGTTCCATAAGATTATTCTTACTTTTGCAAGTACATGCCATTTTTTACCTGTTCCAAAAGATTATTCTTACTTTTGCAAGTACATGCCATTTTGACCTGTTCCATAAGATTATTCTTAGTTTTGCAAGTATTTGCCATTTTTACCTGTTCCAAAGATTATTCTTACTTTTGCAAGTACATGCCATTTTGACCTGTTCCATAAGATTATTCTGACTTTTGCAAGTACATGCCATTTTGACCTGTTCCTTAAGATTATTCTGACTTTTGCCAGTACACGCCATTTTGACCTGTTCCATAAGATTATTCTTACTTTTGCAAGTACATGCCATTTTTTACCTGTTCCAAAAGATTATTCTTACTTTTGCAAGTACATGCCATTTTGACCTGTTCCATAAGATTATTCTTAGTTTTGCAAGTATTTGCCATTTTTTACCTGTTCCAAAAGATTATTCTTACTTTTGCAAGTACATGCCATTTTGACCTGTTCCATAAGATTATTCTGACTTTTGCAAGTACATGCCATTTTGACCTGTTCCCTGAGATTATTCTTATTTTGCAAGTACATGCCATTTTGACCTGTTCCATAAGATTATTCTTAGTTTTGCAAGTATTTGCCATTTTTACCTGTTCCAAAAGATTATTCTTACTTTTGCAAGTACATGCCATTTTGACCTGTTCCATAAGATTATTCTTACTTTTGCAAGTACATGCCATTTTGACCTGTTCCTGAGATTATTCTTATTTTGCAAGTACATGCCATTTTGACCTGTTCCATAAGATTATTCTTAGTTTTGCAAGTATTTGCCATTTTTTACCTGTTCCAAAAGATTATTCTTACTTTTGCAAGTACATGCCATTTTGACCTGTTCCATAAGATTATTCTTACTTTTGCAAGTACATGCCATTTTGACCTGTTCCCTGAGATTATTCTTATTTTGCAAGTACATGCCATTTTGACCTGTTCCATAAGGTTATTCTTACTTTAGCAAGTACATGCCGTTTTGACCTGTTCCATAAGATTATTCTTACTTTTGCAAGTACATGCCATTTTTTACCTGTTCCAAAAGATTATTCTTACTTTTGCAAGTACATGCCATTTTGACCTGTTCCATAAGATTATTCTTAGTTTTGCATGTATTTGCCATTTTTTACCTGTTCCAAAAGATTATTCTTACTTTTGCAAGTACATGCCATTTTGATCTGTTCCATAAGATTATTCTTACTTTTGCAAATACATGCCATTTTGACCTGTTCCATAAGATTATTCTTACTTTTGCAAGTACATGCCATTTTGACCTGTTCCCTGAGATTATTCTTATTTTGCAAGTACATGCCATTTTGACCTGTTCCATAAGATTATTCTTACTTTAGCAAGTACATGCCGTTTTGACCTGTTCAATAAGATTATATACTCATTAAAGAGCACTACCAAAACCATTTTTAATACAATGATTAATGACAGCATTACCACTTTTTTTCCATTAATGCTGAAAAGCAATAATAGTTTTGTTTTCTTCCCTCATAAAAACTTTTCCGCAAACTTCTCTCAAATCAGTGGTCAATGGTGCATTCCACGAAACCGATGGCGGGGGTTTCCATCAAGTCTTGGAAAAAGACTCCGGCGCAGAGAGAGAGAGAGAGAGAGAGAGAGAGAGAGAGAGAGAGAGAGAGAGAGAGAGATGGACATGGAAGAGGGAATGAGACGTAGAAGTAAGAGAGAAAGGATGGGGGAAATGGAGAGGTGGAAATATTAGTAAAAGACCCGCAAGAGGACATGGCCAGTAGAATGAGAGAGAGAGAGAGAGAGTAATGGGCATGAAAGAGGGAATGAGACGTAGAAGTAAGAGAGAAAGGCGGGGGAAATGGAAAGGTGGAAATATTAGTAAAAGGCGCGCAAGAGGACATGGCCAGAAGAGAGAGAGAGAGAGAGAGAGAGAGAGAGAGAGAGAGTAATGGGCATGGAAGAGGGAATGAGACGTAGAAATAAGAGAGAAAGGAGGGGGAAATGGAAAGGTGGAAATAGAGAGAAAGAGAGAGAGAGAGAGAGAGAGAGAGAGAGAGAGAGAGAGAGAGAGAGAGAGAGAGAGAGAGTAATGGGCATGGAAGAGGGAATGAGACGTAGAAATGAGAGAAAGAAGGGGGAAATGGAAAGGTGGAAATATTAGTAAAAGGCGTGCAAGAAGAGGACGTAGAAATGAGAGAGAGAGAGAGAGAGAGAGAGAGAGAGAGAGAGAGAGTAATGGGCATGGAAGAGGGAATGAGACGTTGAAATAAGAGAGAAAGGTGGGGAAATGGAAAGGTGGAAATATTAGTAAAGGCGTGCAAGAGGACAAGTAGAAATGAGAGAGAGGCAGAGAGAGAAAGAGAGAGAGAGAGAGATAAACGAGACATGTATAAAAAACGATATAGGCAGAGAGAGAGAGAGAGAGAGAGAGAGAATTTTGGACAAAGAGACAAATGAAAAAAGTAGGAAAAGGAAGATTATGTAGCAAGCAGATAAGCAAAAACGTCAATGAATTAATGCATAAGAATAACAAAAAATTTTGGACAAAGAGAAAGAGAAAAGGGAAATATGAATACCCTTCACCTTTACCTTGCAGCCATTATTCCTTTTTCCTTCATTTTCTCTCTCTCTCTCTCTCTCTGCATCTCATTTTTCTACCTCTCTCTCTCTCTCTCTCTGCATCTCGTTTTTTTCTGGTCTCTCTCTCTCTCTCTCTCTCTCTCTCTCTCTCTCATTTCTACCTGTATCATTCACTTTTAAATGTCTTTTACTTGTATTTTTACCCATCCCATTTCTCTCTCTCTCTCTCTCTCTCTCTCTCTCTCTCTCTCTCTCTCTCATTTCTACCAATATCATTCCTTTCTACATATCCCTTACTTATATTTCTACCTATCCAATATCTCTCTCTCTCTCTCTATATATATATATATATATATATATATATATATATATATATATATATATATATATATATATATATATATATATATATATATATATATATATATATATATATATATATATATATATATATATATAATATATATCATTCCCTTGCACATGTCTTTTACTTACATTTTCACCTATCCCTCTCTCTCTCTCTCTCTCTCTCTCTCTCTCTCTCTCTCTCCTCGCATGATTCCATAGACTTGGTGACAATGATGGATGAAAAGCCATCAGGCGACCGATGGTTCGTCACAAACAAAAAAAAAAAAAAGAGAGAGAGAGAGGACCGCAGTCCCAAAAGCATCATGGTTTCAACTTTACCATTTTATTCTTCACCTCGAGCTTCGCGAAGGCTTCGTGCTTTTTGAAGCTTTATGGTAAGACTTGATTCTTGCGAGTTATTATGACAATAGTCGATAGTGACTAATAGCTTAACAGTCATAATAAATACCGTGCATAATCTAAATTACAGAGTATAGTGACTGACAATAGTCGATAGTGACTAATAGTCTACGATTTTCACGATAGTCAAATTGACTAATAGTCTAGTGTTACCACAATAGTCAATAGTAACTAATAGTCTAACAGTCATAATAAATAGTGGAAATTCTAAACTACAGAGTATAGTGATTGCCAACAGTCGATAGTGACTAATAGTCTAGTATTGTCACAATAGTCAATAGTGACTAATAGTTTAATAGTCATAATAAATACTGTAAAAATTCTAAACTACAGAGAATGTTGATTGACGAGAATCTAGTATGTATGAGCCGCGGCCCATGAATCTTTAACCACGGCCGGTTGTGGCCTAGCGTATATCGTTGTCAGAAGCACGAATATGGCTAACTTTAACCTTAAATAATATAACAACTACTGATTCTAGAGGGCTGCAACTTGTTATGTCTGATGATTGGAGGGTGGATGATCAACATACCAATTTGCAGCCCTCTAGCCTCAGTAGTTTTTAAGATCTGAGGGCGGACAGAAAAAAGTGCGGACGGACAGACAAAGCCGGCACAATTTTTTTTTACAGGAAACTAAAAAGGAAAGGGGAAGAGACACAAGAAATACAGATTGAAGTAACAAACAAAAACTAAACAAAATCAACA
This sequence comes from Macrobrachium rosenbergii, assembly GCF_040412425.1. Lineage (NCBI taxonomy): Eukaryota > Metazoa > Arthropoda > Malacostraca > Decapoda > Palaemonidae > Macrobrachium > Macrobrachium rosenbergii. Next base: position 25,231,215 of record NC_089781.1, read on the forward strand.
AACAAATAAACGTATAACCTACTTTGAACTTCTAGGCAAAGCGATTATGTAGAATCTAATGTGTCACACCAACTAAAGTTTTCTTTTTTTTTTTTTTTTAGTAAACTCTCGAATCTTATCCCATTTACCCTGTCAAGCGTAGAATACGAGGGGAAAATAAATGAACTTCATCCCATAATATGGTGGGACTCGAACCCACGTGCACCAGTAAGAGTGAGGCCGAAGTTCGCCCATCATGCCACCTGATTAAACCCGACAGGAAACATTCGAATGAAAAGTATTCAAGCTATTCCCCTTCAAACCAGTCTTTAAACTGTGCTGGAAACTGTTCTACGAAGATGGAAAAAGTTAATACAGTTCTATTCATTTCGGGAGGGAATGACAACACCTGGGCCTCATAAAGAGAGAGAGAGAGAGAGAGAGAGAGAGAGAGAGAGAGAGAGAGAGAGAGAGAGAGAGAGAGAGAGAGAATGCTTTAGTCAGTTTCTAAATAATTTTTTCATTAAAATAGAAATAAATTCCAAATATCAATGAAATGAAACGAAATGAAAGAGAGAGAGAGAGAGAGAGAGAGAGAGAGAGAGAGAGAGAGAGAGAGAGAGAGAGAGAGAGCGTGGAAAAACTTTAACCAGTTTTTAAATAATTTTTTAATTAAAATAGAAACAAATTCCCAATATCAATTAAATGAAAGCAGATGAAATGCTTTAGCCAGTTTCTTAATAATTTTTACATTAAAATGCAAATAAATTTCCAGTATCAATGACATGAAACGAAATGAGAGAGAGAGAGAGAGAGAGAGAGAGAGAGAGAGAGAGAGAGAGAGAGAGAGAGAGAGAGAGAGAGAGAGAGAGAGAGAATTTAAAATCCAGAACAGATATCATCGACAAAACAGAACAAATAATCTCACCGGAATTAAAAAAAAAAAAAAGTCTGGACACAAATGAAGAATAAAAAATATCATAATAATAATAAAACAATTAATATCATAACAGGAGGAATAAAATGACTTAACGAAGGGTTAAATTCAGTTTTAAAAGAGTAAGGATGACTTAATGAAAAATACAAAAACTGTTTTGAAAGAGAATTTTGAAAACAAAATTGAATTCCTCTGGGATAAAAAAACCAGCTTAAAAAAATAATCGGAAAGATGAGTATAACCTCTAAGAAACAATTTACATAAATAAAATAAATTCTAAAAATGAAGTAAGTAACATACTTAACAAATTAAAATAAATATAAAATATAAAACTTCAGGAAGGAAGTAACCTTTTATTCACTAGCAGATCCAGAAAAATTTCGTGGGGGCACCAATTTTCATATTATGCACACACACACACAAATATATATATATATATATATATATATATATATATATATATATATATATATATATATATATATATTATATAATAATAGATTTATTACTTTTCCCATTTTGTTATTTCTCATTTATGTTATTATTATCTAAATCTTCAATATTATTATTTTGTCATTATTTTTCATGGGGGAGAGCCGCCCACCTAGATCCGCTAGTGCTTTCATTAACAAATCGTCATCGGTAAGATGATCTATGATATAAATTCAATATGATCTCTTACTCATGTTTCTAGTGTGAAAAGTATGAATGAATTCAGAAAGACTTAACAATGTCGGGTAATAATAATAATAATAATAATAATAATAATAATAATAATAATAATAATAATAATAATAATAATAATAATAATAATAATAATAATAATAATGGTGAAGGAATCCACAAAGGTGTATGTGTGTATACACAGTACGCTGTATATCAAAAATATATTAACACATACACCAGTGTGGATTTCTTCATGATTTTAGTGACTCGTGCTATTGAGATGTTTATGAATAATAATAATAATAATAATAATAATAATAATAATAATAATAATAATAATAATAATAATAATAATAATAATAATAATAATTTTACGGCTATTCTCCCGATTTGTGAAGAACATCAGTGATCTATTTTGATTAATAATAATAATAATATTAATAATAATAATAATAATAATAATAATAATAATAATAATAATAATAACAACAATAATAATAATAATGTGGATTTCTGCATGATTTTAGTGACTCGATATTGAGATTTTTAATAATAATAATAATAATAATAATAATAATAATAATAATAATAATAATAATAATAATAATAATAATATTCTTAATTTTACGGCTATTCTCCCGATTTGTGAAGAATATCAGTGATCTATTTTTATTAATAATAATAATAATAATAATAATAATAATAATAATAATAATAATAATAATAATAATAAAACTCTTGCAAAGATTGACATCCCCTTAGAAAGTACGATGGAACTCGAACCTGAGGTTTATTGACAAAAATTGAAAAATCTTCAATGACGATTTTTTTTTTGATGGACGAGAATGCAAGATATTTTCAAAATTTTTTTTTTTTTTTTAAAGGAGGGCGGAATGAGATTGCAGTGGTATGAGCAACGCTTTGGAACTTTCGTCCAAGGCTCTGCCTTGTTCCCAAAATAAAATCTATACTTGCGAAGTTGTTGTTAATCTAGGGTTGATCAAGGTCAATCTATATATATATATATATATATATGTATATATATATATATATATATATATATATATATATATATATATATATATATATATATATATATATATAGTATATATACCATATAATATATATATATATATATATATATATATTATTTCTAAATATTCTAATCTAAATATTCTATTACATAAATGGAGGAAATATTTTACGAGTTTCACAATAAATGTTAAAAACGTGACTGGCGCTTGTATCTGTCGAAAATAATTCTTCGCGTTTTACAATGATTTAAGGATTACATGTATCTGACAGCTTGCTGTTTTCTCGACTTCCGTCTGACAGCTTCAGTAGAAACAAAACAAAAATATCCATCAATAGGTAATTTTAAGATTTCCTCTCATTTCTAGATGGTCTTAAAAAGAGTTAATGTAATCTCAAAAAAATAAAAAAAAAAAATCCTGAAATTAAATCGCTAAATATCCTGTAATCGCTATTTCATCTGCACGCAGGAAATTGATTACTTTCTAAAAGACCTTTATAAGAGTTAACACAATCTCTAAAAAAAAAAAAACAAAAAATTAAATGAAATCGCTAAATATCTTGTAATCGCGATTTCATCCGCACGCATGAAAATTATTACTGATTCTAGACTCAGGAAAATAATTGCTTTCTAGACGACTTTTCAAAGACGCAAGAAAATGATTACCTCCAAAAAATAACTTAAAGGAAATCAAATCTGAAAAAGAAAATATCCTAAATTAACTGTATATCTTGTAATCGCAATTTCATCCGCACGCAGGGAAATTATTACTTTCTAGATGACCTTTAAAAGAGTTAACCAAACCTCCCAAAAATCCGGATATCAAATCGCTAAATATCTTGTAATCACAATTTCATCCGCAAGCAGGAAAATTACTACTTTCTAGACGACCTTTATAAGAGTTGACCTAATATAAAAAATCCGGAAATTAAATCGCTAGATATCTCGTAATCACGATTTCATCCGCACGCAGGAAAATGATCACTTCCTAGACGACCTTTCAAAGAAGTAACCTAACCTCCTCAAAAATCCGGATATCAAATCGCTAAATATCTCGTAATCGCAATTTCATCCGCACGCGAGAAAATGATTCCTTTTTCTAGACGACCGTTAAAAGGCTTAACTCGGGAAATTAATCGCTAAATATCTTGTAATCGCAATTTCATCCGCACGCGGGAAACTGATTACCCACACGGGAGGGTCTTCGGCAGAAGCATTGTAGGAACAAGGGCTAAGCACTCGTGAAAACTCGCGGCTGTTAACACAAAAGCACCGCCACTCCACAACACACTAACAACATCAATAAAGGCAAAATTGAAATTCCTTCCATTCTGCCACGAGGACTACAAGAGCAGGATTGAAGGGAGGAGGGTTTGAGGGGGAGGGAGGGAGGAGGAGGGAGGGAGAGTGGGCGGAGGGGAACCACTCAGGGGAAGGAAAGGGGAGGGGGCAGGGGTTAGAAGGTAGAAGATGAAGGAGATAACAGAGGAAGGGAAAAGAGTACGTGTGAGGAGAGAGAGAGAGAGAGAGAGAGAGAGAGAGAGAGAGAGAGAGAGAGAGAGAGAGCAAGAAAAATCTGTACGTAGGAATTCGAGTTTTTCCGAGCCTGCAAAAGCCGACATAATGAAATAATACGATAATCCTTCGGTGTAGTTATGAAATTCTTGCATCCCCTCTTTTTCACTCCTTTTTTGTTTAAATTTTCCCTTTTTTGGAAGCTGCCAAATTCCAGCGAGGGGCCAAAGCGCGTATATATATGTTATTTACCCCGATGCTTTAAAGGTCGCCGGCGACTGGGTAGAGATACCAGAGCCTTTGAAGAAGTTCTTTGGGTCTTTCATCAAGTCGAAACGACTCTCGTAATTTCATCATTATTGGATGACTTCGTCCTACGCGGGGCCCTTGATTCACTCCCTAGGGCGTCATCGCCGCCCCCAGGAGGGAGGCCCTCCGGAACGCAGTCCCTCCCTGATAAACAGTTTCCGTGTGTTCAAGCCAACGGGAATTTAGGAATCCTGCACGTCTCACACAACCTGCTACCCATTTTCTCAATCCAGCTAAGAACCTCTTCATTGTACAATTTCCCTATTTCCTAACTCTCTGGAGGTTGAAGTGTACAATTTCCTTGTTTCCTAACTCTCTGGAGGTTGAGGTGTACAGTTTCCTTATTTTCTAACTCTCTGGAGGTTGAGGTGTACAGTTTCCTTATTTTCTAACTCTCCGGAGGTTGAGGTGTACAATTTCCTTATTTCCTAACTCTCTGGAGGTTGGGTTGTACAATTTCCCTATTTCCTAACTCTCTGGAGGGTGAGGTGTACAATTTCCCTATTTCCTAACTCTCTGGAGGTTGAGGTGTACAATTTCTCTATTTCCTAACTCTCTGGAGGTTGAGGGACTCCTATACGTCTCAACCTACTTCCTATATTTTCTCATAGCTCCCAACCCCTTCACATTATTATTATTATTATTATTATTATTATTATTATTATTATTATTATTATTATTATTATTATTATTATCATCATTAAAATAATTTACCAGACCACTGAGCTGATTATCAGCTCTCCAAGGGATGGCCCGAAGGATTTGTTTTTAATCTATATTTTTAATTTAGATTCTGTCAATTACAGTTTTTCAAAAGCTATTTAACTGGATTAATTTATAATGTTGAAGTCTCTGACACAATTTAACTGGTCGGTTTTTAAAAGGGGTTGTGAGTGTATAGCACCTCCCCAATATACAATTTCCACCATTTCCTATAACTCTAAGGAGTAGTCCTGCATGTCTGCAACAACCTACTCCTATTCCCCCATTTCCCCCTCCCCCCACCCAAAGGGGCTGGGAGCATAATACCTCACCTATAATCCATATACTATTTCTTACTCCATTGGAGACTAGGAATGTGATACTATCCTCTACTACCTTTCTCTCCTCAGGCTAGGAGTCTTTTCTCCCCCTCCTGAGGATAGGAGTCTTTTATCCCCCTCCTGAGGATAGGAGTCTTTTCTCCCCCTCCTGAGGATAGGAGTCTTTTCTCCTCTCCTGAGGATTAGGAATCTTTTCTCCCCCTCCTGAGGCTAGGAGTCTTTTCTCCCCTCCTGAGGCTAGGAATCTCTGGAGGGTGGATGATCAACATATCAGTTTGCAGCCCTCTAGCATCAGTAGTTTTTCAGATCTGAGGGCGGACAGAAAAAAGTGCGGACCGAAAAAAGTGCAGACAGAATAAAGTACGGACGGACAAAGCCGGCACAATAGTTTTCTTTTAGGGAAAACTAAAAAAGTACAGGACCAGAAGGACCTCTAATAGAAATAAATGAAATTGGAAGGAAGAGAAAAACAGAATGAGAGGAAATTAAAGAGGACTTCAAATTGTGGGCCACACGTGGCCGCCTTAGCAACGCAATAGTAAAATAGCAAATCGAAAGTTGTGAGACAAAACAGCACAAACAGGAAATTACCGAAAGCCTGCAAGCGTAAAAAAACACACAAATATAAAAAAGCAAATATACAATTAAAAAGCAAATAACGATGAAGGGACAAAAAAAAATATTAAGATAAAACACAAAAGGAATAAAAAGAGAGAAAAAAAATTAATATACAGGAAACACAAAAAGGAATAACGACGAAGAAATAAAAAACAAGAAAAAAAATTACTATACAGGAAACACAAACAGGAATAACGATGAAGAGACAAAAAACAAGAAAAAAAAATTAAGATACAGGAAACATAAAAGGAATAACAACCAAGAAACAAAAAAACAATAAAATTCAAAGAACCAGGAAACACAAAAGGGAATAACGACGAAGAAAAAAAACAATAAAATTAAAAGAACTAGGAAACAATACACTCATAAAAAAAAAACATACCGTTTCTGAATCCTGGTGTCACAGCAATCGAGAAACACCTTGAGTCATTCGCCCCCCCCCCCCCACAAAAAAACCTGCCCAAAAACCCATGAATGCCGGAGATTTAACTCTTAAACTATTAGCCAAAGTTAGAGAGGCCATAACTTACAAAAAGCAGGACTAATATTATCAATTTTTTTTAAAG
>NC_089781.1:25240380-25262880 GCF_040412425.1 Macrobrachium rosenbergii
TAAATAAAGTTTCAGACCTACAAACAAGCAAACAGAGTTTAAATAAAGCTTCAGACTTTAAACAAGCAAACAATCGAGCCGCCAAGACTGACAGAAAAAGTTGAGAGAGAGAAAAATATAGGATTCGAAACGTGTCTTTTAAGACGGCGAAGTGAGAGTTCAATTACCTTGAAAACTTTGTTCTAACACTCGGTTCCAATTTGGCCAGAAGACCCCAAAATTTAGTCCCTGACTTTCTCTCGCGTGTCTGGAGGGAAAGAGGGGAAAGTGGGGAGGGGGTACAAAGTGTGGAAGGGTCGGGATTGTGAGTTGGGAGGGTGAGGGGTCGGGGAAGGGATCTATGGATGCAGCGACTAGACACACATCTTGAAAAAACCTGTTTGGAAAACATCATTTTTGGGTGATTTTTTGTTTAAATACATTTTTTTTATATGGATATACATATTATTTTCGGGGGTTTTCTTTATAAACTTTTTTGGGGGATAAAAATATATTGATACCAAAAACTGAATGATATACGATCTCTTTTAGACTCACTGTCACTTGAAAATTTGTCCAATGAAGCACTATTTAAAGATACTGCTCAAATAGGCAAGACAAGTAACATTACCTAGTCGAGATATTGCTCAAATAGGCAAGACAAGTAAACATTACCTCGTCGAGATATTGCTCAAATAGGCAAGACAAGTAACATTACCTAGTCGAGATATTGCTCAAATAGGCAAGGCAAGTAACATTACCTAGTCGAGATATTGCTCAAAAGGCAAGACAAGTAAACATTACCTAGTCGAGATATTGTTCAAATAGGCAATTTTTTTAACATTACCTAGTCGAGATATTGCTCAAATAGGCAAGACAAGTAAACATTAGCTCGTCGAGATATTGCTCAAATAGGCAAGACAAGTAAACATTAGCTCGTAAAGATATTGCTCAAATAGGCAAGACAAGTAACATTACCTAGTCGAGATACTGCTCAAATAGGCAAGACAAGTAAACATTACCTCGTCGAGACATTGCTCAAATAGGCAAGACAAGTAACATTACCTAGTCGAGATATTGCTCAAATAGGCAAGACAAGTAAACATTAGCTCGTCGAGATATTGCTCAAATAGGCAAGACAAGTAACATTACCTAGTCGAGATATTGCTCAAATAGGCAAGACAAGTAAACATTAGCTCGTCGAGATATTGCTCAAATAGGCAAGACAAGTAACATTACCTAGTCGAGATATTGCTCAAATAGGCATGACAAGTAACATTAGCTCGTCGAGATATTGCTCAAATAGGCAAGACAAGTAAACATTAGCTCGTCGAGATATTGCTCAAATAGGCAAGACAAGTAAACACTACCTCGTCGAGATATTGCTCAAATAGGCAAGACAGGTTAACACTACCTCGTCGAGATATTGCTCAAATAGGCAAGACAAGTAAACACTACCTCGTCGAGATATTGCTCAAATAGGCAAGACAAGTTAACACTACCTCGTCGAGATATTGCTCAAATAGGCAAGACAAGTAACACTACCTCGTCGAGATATTGCTCAAATAGGCAAGACAAGTTAACACTACCTCGTCGAGATATTGCTCAAATAGGCAAGACAAGTAAACACTACCTCGTCGAGATATTGCTCAAATAGGCAAGACAAGTAAACACTACCTCGTCGAGATATTGCTCAAATAGGCAAGACAAGTTAAGACTACCTCGTCGAGATATTGCTCAAATAGGCAAGACAAGTTAACACTACCTCGTCGAGATATTGCTCAAATAGGCAAGACAAGTAAACATTAGCTCGTCGAGATATTGCTCAAATAGGCAAGACAAGTAAACATTAGCTCGTCGAGATATTGCTCAAATAGGCAAGACAAGTAAACATTAGCTCGTCGAGATATTGCTCAAATAGGCAAGACAAGTAAACATTAGCTCGTCGAGATATTGCTCAAATAGGCAAGACAAGTAAACATTAGCTCGTCGAGATATTGCTCAAATAGGCAAGACAAGTAAACATTAGCTCGTCGAGATATTGCTCAAATAGGCAAGACAAGTAAAACATTAGCTCGTCGAGATATTGCTCAAATAGGCAAGACAAGTTAACACTACCTCGTCGAGATATTGCTCAAATAGGCAAGACAAGTAACATAACCTCGTCGAGATATTGCTCAAATAGGCAAGACAAGTAAACATTAGCTCGTCGAGATATTGCTCAAATAGGCAAGACAAGTTAACACTACCTCGTCGAGATATTGCTCAAATAGGCAAGACAAGTAACATAACCTCGTCGAGATATTGCTCAAATAGGCCCGCAGGTTTAAAAAGACAATGAGAAATAAAAAATTATTATATCTACCTTCTATATTGCTTATCTGCTTTATTCGCTAAATTGCTAATTAATTTTTTTACTTTATTTTTGACTGACAATGACATTCTCAACATTATCACTATTATAAAATTGGAAATGTCATTACTGGCTTTGAAATGGTGGTAACTATTAATAGCATATTTCCTTAAAGAGAGAGAGAGAGAGAGAGAGAGAGAGAGAGAGAGAGAGAGAGAGAGAGAGAGAGAGAGAGAGAGAGAGAGAGAGAGAGAGAGTTCCAATTATCGTTGTCTACCAAGACCACATCTCCCTTGACCTAAGTTTTGTCTGACTTCTTACTTGATACTGTTTACGGAGAGAGAGAGAGAGAGAGAGAGAGAGAGAGAGAGAGAGAGAGAGAGAGAGAGAGAGATACACACAACACATGAAATACTTCCGCTTAAACACTTTCAGAAGTCAATAAATTTATCATAAACGGAAAATCTGAACATATGCACCAAATACGAATATATCACGAGAAGAAAATATGAAGTCTTCTTAAAACAGAAAATATGACTTTGCCATAAACAGGTAATAAGAATTTACCATAAGCTAGATATATGACAGAGTTAAAACAAGTATGCAGATGATTACGAATCACATAAATCATAAAAATTCACCATCCCTTAAAATGAGTAATAAATAGTCAATAATGGTTAGTGGAAGAACTTTGCATGTTACTAAAATTACCAGAGAAGTGGATAAGAATACCAGTAATACTTAGCAGAATAACATTCCTTTAAATGGCCAATAATACTTAGAAATAAGTATTACTAGTAATATCTGGTAGGCCATTACTATTGGTCCAGTACAATAGGTAATATCTAGATATAATTATAACACAAGGCGGAGCCAACGCTACTATCCAATAAGGCCAGAGCTTTTCAATAAAGTCTACGGTAATCTCCACCCACATTTAACTCTATCATTGGACGCGTTATAGCCTCTCCTAACCAATGGAAGCCCAGAGATTGATCCCAGGGTAGAAAAAAAGACTAAGATTATCTACCGTTTACCAGATAGGCTGGTCACCTTTGGTGGGTCCCACACAGTATGGAGAAGGGCAGAGAGCTATGAACCTCACCATATTAAAGACTTGTTGAGAACTGGGACCTTACCATCATCCAGAGTTATCAGCTTATCTTTTGGAGTTCCTTTCAGTTACTTCAAGAGGTTCCCTACTCCATTTCACTCCAATCTGGACAATTTTTCATACTGATCAGTGTGTTCCACTCAATTTACTCCTCTTAACCTCTCTTAATCCCCAACATCCTTCCCAAAACTTTATTTCAAAGTGATTCAAACTTTCCATCCGTCACAACTGAGCTGTACCGTGACTCGGCGCCACACTGGTCTAGCCTTAGACTTATAAACCAAAGTTATGCCACAATGGTCTAGCCTCAGACTTATACACCAAAGTTATACCACACTGGTCTAGCCTTAGACTTATAAACCAAAGTTACGCCACACAGGTCTAGCCTTAGACATATAAACCAAAGTTATGCCACATTAGTCTAGCCTTAGGCTTATACAAACCAGGGTTATGCCACACTGGTCTAGCCTTAGATTTATAAAACAAATTTATGCCATATTGGTCTAGCCTTAGACTTAGAAACCAAAGTTATACCACATTAGTCTAGCCTTAGAATTATAAACCAAAGTTACGCCACACTGGTCTAGCCTTAGACTTATACACCAAAGTTACACCACACTGGTCTAGCTTTAGACTTATACACCAAAGTTATACCACACTGGTCTAGCCTTAGACATATAAACCAAAGTTATGCCACATTGGTCTAGCCTTAGACACATAAACCAAAGTTATACATATAAACCAAAGTTATGCCACAAGGTCTAGCCGTAGACATATAAACCAAAGTACATAAACCACTCAACCACTTTTACAATTCAATCTCCAAAACCCAAATCCCTAGGGCTCCCTAAATTCGCATTCGTCATTTTGGCTTCGCCTGGTCAACAGCAAGTCCAACTTTCCCTCTTCCTCTGACCAGACAATCTAGTACCAACTCACAAAGACATCAATTACACCACCGTATCCCTACTCCTTGGATACCAAGAGCCAGATTGGGTTTCCTTCACTTTTTCCCAAAGGAACTGCCATTCTCATCTGAAACCTTCGATCAGCGAAGGTCCGTTCAAAAGCGCCGTGTAAAATCACTCCCCCGGGGGGCCGAATGGCCAATCTCGCGAGATTGGGCATAAGCCCCGGTTCTTTCCCCCAAAACGATGCTCCGGGACCTGACGTGAAAAACTTAAGGAAATGAAGTACCTGGACTTGGGGGAAAAAGAAAAAAGAGAGAAAGAAGCAGGGGGCTTTCAGGAGCACTTTCTCTCTCTCTCTCTCTCTCTCTCTCTCTCTCTCTCTCTCTCTCTCTCTCTCTCTCTCTCTCATGAATCTCCTCTAGGTAAGATTACCCTCTCTCTCTCTCTCTAAACGAACCGGGATTCTGTACATAAATGTCTTACGTTTTATACATGCAAACCTTCTCTCTCTCTCTCTCTCTCTCTCTCTCTCTCTCTCTCTCTCTCTCTCTCTCTCTCTCTCTCTCCAAACGAACTGGATTCTGTACATATATGTCTTAAACCATATTTAAACCAGTCTCTCTCTCTCTCTCTCTCTCTCTCTCTCTCTCTCTCTCTCTCTCTCTCTCTCTCTCAGAAACATGTAAGCACAGGGGCAAAGCAGAAAAGTCACTGAATAACTACTGAATAAAGTAAATATAAACTTAATCTAATACATAAATAGAAATATCATTATCATATCATTATCATTCTCGTGAAAAAATAAATCATTATACGACTGAAGATCAATGTGGAATCATTTTCAAGACAGAATTTGGCATCATATCAGTGATGGAAAAGAATTGCTTTTAGTTTTCTGACAAGAAAACTATTGTGTCGGGTTTTTCTGTCCGCACATTTTTCTATCCTCCCTCAGATCTTAAAATCTACTGAGGCTAGAGGGCTGCAAATTGGTATGTTGATCATCCACCCTCCAATCATCAAACATACCAAATTGCAGCCTTCTAGCCTCAGTAGTTTTGATTTTATTTAAGGTTAGAGTTACGCATAATCGTGCATCTGGAAACGATACAGGATAGGCCACCACCTGGCCGTGGTTAAAGTTTCATGGGCCGCGGCTCATACAGCATTATACCGGTACCACCGAAAGTTAGATCTATTTTCGGTGGCCTTGATTATACGCTGTAGCGGCTGTACAGAAAACTCGATTGCGCCGAAGAAACTACGGCGCATTTTTTACTTGTTTAACGTAGTCATCAGACCAGCATGTAAGCGCACATGAATAAATGTGTGTGTGTATGTGTGTGTGCGTGTGAGAGACAGGAACACGTGAAATTTAACCACAAAATGATAAATGAAAAACGCAGCATTGTCTACAATGACGTAGCTGCTCTCTCTCTCTCTCTCTCTCTCTCTCTCTCTCTCTCTCTCTCTCTCTCTCTCTCTCTACACACACATACACACACAATATATTATATATATATATATATATATATATATATATATATATATATATATATATATATATATATATATATATATGTGTGTGTGTGTGTGTGTGTAGAGAGAGAGAGAGAGAGAGAGAGAGAGAGAGAGAGAGAGAGAACTTACAGACCATCTGCAGTATCAAATCTCTTTTCCCTCTCGCCACCCATATCTTCAGACCGAACCTGACTAGATGGGTCCCCCCCCCCTTATTCCAAAAAACCACTAAAAAAAATCAATGTAACAAACGAAACAACAAACAAACAAACAAACAAATATACAAAATTTCAGACGAAGAGTATTATTGTCGTTAGTCAGCCATGAGATTGAGTGACATATCATAATGGGGAAGGCATCACTCTTTGACACTTGGGGAAGGAGATTCCTCATCTCAGGACGGCAAATTATCTCTCGGAAGGGAATAATAATAATAATAATAATAATAATAATAATAATAATAATAATAATAATAATAATAATAATATGAAGAAGAAGAAGAAGAAGAAGAAGAGAAGAAAAAGAAGAATAAAGAAGAAGAATCGACATGATGAGAAGGAAACGGAATAATAATAATAATAATAATAATAATAATAATAATAATAAGAAGAAGAAGAAGAAGAAGAAGAAGAAGAAGAAGAAGAAGAAGAAGAAGAAGAAGAAGAAGAAGAAGAAGAAGAATCTACATGATGAAGAAGAAGAAACGGAATAATAATAATAATAATAATAATAATAATAATAATAATAATAATAATAATAATAATAATAATAATAATAATAATAATAATAATAATAATAAAGAATAAAAAAAGAAGAAGAAGAAGAAGAAGAAGAAGAAGAAGAAGAAGAAAAGAAGAAGAAGAAGAAGAAGAAGAAGAAGAAGAATCTACATGATGAGAAGGAAACAGAATAATAATAATAATAATAATAATAATAATAATAATAATAATAATAATAATAATAATAATAACGAAGAAGAAGAAGAAGACGAAGAAGAGAAGAAGAAGAAGAAGAAGAAGAAGAAGAAGAAGAAGAAGAAGAAGAAGAAGAAGAATCTACATGATGAGAAGGAAACAGAATAATAATAATAATAATAATAATAATAATAATAATAATAATAATAATAATAATAATAATAATAATAATAATAATAATATGGAAGGAGTACCGCCTTTAGGGCAGAGTTATTGAAAATAAATTTCTAAAAGGACACGGAAAGATATCCCGCTGAACGTCTTGCCAAGCCCTTTGGAAATTTATGACACAGCCAACTTGCAGTCTGGGAGAATATAAGAAGAATAGAGAAGACTCTCTACAATCTAAATGCCGCTGAAACAGCAATTGTTTTTAATAACAATAATAATAATAATGATATTAGTAATCTGCATGGTTATGAATATTCGTAACTTATAAATGTATAACTATAATATGAATAAAGTAGGTTAAATGTTTTTATTCCATAATAATAATAATAATAATAATAATAATAATAATAATAATAATAATAATAATAATAATAATAATAATAATAATAATAATAATAAAACTTTTTAGCTTTCGAAAGCATTGAAGATACTAATTTTGCTCTCTCAAGCACTGCATTCAATGCTCGTATTTGGAACCATTTAATTTGCATTGATTTTATATTCTTTTCACTGCAATGTCATGACATTGCTCAGCATTATGACGTTCCAGAAATCACTAATAAGACTCCAGTCAGTGTTGCGAACTTACATACATCACTGTAATAACTAACACTATTTTCAAATGTCAAATGTCAACACACTGTAATTTGAAAACCGACTCAAGTCTTAAAACACCACAGAGAGGCGCAACTCAAAATAATCGCCACAATGGAAACCAAAACAGTGTTGATAACAACACTGTGATAACTAAATCAAAATATTCACCAAGGTGGAAACTAAACTAGCGTTATTAACACAAACCACAGTGAAAACCAACTCAAAATAATCACCACAGTCAAAACCAAACCAGTATTATTACCACAACCCACTGTGAAAACAACTCAAAATAATTACCAGCAAAAACCAAACCAATGTAGTTAACACAAACCACTGTGCAAACCAACACAGAAGTTAACGCACAAGATATCGATTACCCATGCAAATATTGACACACCCAGCGGTAAAAACCAACCCCAAATGTTTAAAAAAAACCACACCGCCGTGAAACCAAACCAAGTTTATCGAGTTACAATCTCGCCGACTTGGACTGAGCAAAAACGTGAAAAAAAACCTTAAAAAAGACTGGAACTGGATACAAATAAAAAAAGGCCCGGATAAAAAAAAATCCTTAAAAAAAAGGTCTGTGACTGGACACATAAAAAAAAATGTCCGGATAAAAGGAAAAAAGAGAGAGAGAGAGAGAGAGAGAGAGAGAGAGAGAGAGAGAGAGAGAGAGAGAGAGAACGATAGTTCCCGAAAAAAGTATGAGAAATTGGTCCAGGGAAAAGTGTGATTAATAGTTTTGAGAAAAAGAGGGGGAAATGGACCCCTGGAAAATAAGGGTTTTAATAGTTGCAAGCGGAGAAGAAAACGGGTTAAATAACTTGAGCTAAATTGTTCCCCGTAAAAATTGGTTAGTGGATCAATGTAATTTCGCCGGGGAGGGGGGGGGCGAGGGGGTTTTGGGACGAATCCAGAAAGAGGGTTAACAGTTTCAATAAAAGAAGGATTATCATGGTTTCAGGATCAGTAGGGATGGTTGACTGATTGATTTATGTTGACTAATACTGGCGTCGCAAAAGTAGGGATGGCAAAATCGGGCGAGTGGATCCACGTACGGGCGGAAATGGATTAAAAGGAGAGACGGGGAGATGGAGCCACTTAAGAGGTCAGGTGGGGTTAATAGAATTTGGGGAAAATCAGTCCAGAAACGCGTATGAAGAACTATACGAACGAAAACTGACGAGAGGCGTGATGAACGTGTACGAGACGGGAAATGAACCAAAAGTGAAACGAGTAACAAATGCGCCAAAGTTTCTTCGGCGCAATCGAGTTCTCCGTACAGCCGCTACAGCGTATAATCAAGGCCACCGAAAATAGATCTATCTTTCAGTGGTCTCTGTATAAGGCTGTATGAGCCGCGGCCCAAGAAACTTTAACCACGGCCCGGTGATGGCATATCCTATATCGTTGCCAGAAGCACGATTATGGCTAACTTTAACCATAAATAAAATAAAAACTACTGAGGCTAGAGGGCTGTAATTTGGTATGTTTGATGACTGGAGGGTAGATAATCAACATACCAATTTGCAGCCCTCTAGCCTCAGTAGTTTTTAAGATCTGAGGGCGGACAGAAAAAAGTGCGGACGGCCACACAAAGCCGGCACAATAGTTTTCTTTTACAGAACACTAAAAGCATGAAAAGACTCTGAATAGGAGCAAAACATCGCGTAATAAAGAGGTGAATATAAAAATACACACAAACAAAAAAAGATGAAAATCGATCTGCGAAAAACTGGAATGAGAGAGAGAGAGAGAGAGAGAGAGAGAGAGAGAGAGAGAGAGAGAGAGAGAGGGGAGTCCTCTTCATTTACGTCGACAATCACGTGTCTCCCTTAACCTCCCAAAACTTTGGCCATTCGACCCCCAAAACGTCAGCAGAGCCGGGGGAAACTTTCCTTGTTTGTGAGGCATTGAAAAACATTTTGCCGCGAAACCCCGACCAATATGGCCGCTCGGATCCCGACAATTAAGAATTGGTCCGGTGACTTCACGCGTATCACGACTTTCATTAATTCGAGCTTCCGTGTCGCCCCCCGCTGCACAAAATTATTTGATTTTATTGGACTTTTTTCTCTCTCTCTTTTTCGTGTACCTCCTCCTCCTCCTCCTCCTCCGCTCGTCAGCTATTGCACTGCCTAGCGTTTGCCGTGGAATTTGAACCGTTTTCCCATCAGAGCAACATTCGTTATGTCTTTTCGTTCGTTAGGTTGTGGGCGGTTTGTGCCATTCACACGCGAATCTAGGGTTCATAAAGGTTTAGAACAGTTGTTCATCTGGATAACCTTTCTTTCGTTTATTAATAAGTGAAAAAATTGAAACACATAAGAACAATTCAAATAAACAAAGATAAAAAAGGCAAACAAAAATACCCGTATAAATAAATAAAAAAAATATAAAAATAAATAAAAAAGTAGAAACAAACAGTGCAGGGATCGTTCGAATAAAAAAATGAGCGTCATTCTCGTTACAGATTCTCCTTCCTCACACAAGCTGTAAACAGAGAAGAGAAGAAAACGAAAGAGAAGAAAGGAGAAGAGAGAAGAGAGGCGTCATCCTGAGTGAAAATTGATGCGCCCATCATGTTGTATATTTTGCTCAATTAAGATGCAAATTCGGGAGGCCCAATATTGGTACCAGCCAAAACTCTCTTCGGGGAAACCCGAATGCCTCGGAGAAGATTTTCACCGGGATAAGATTATCTCCATTGGCTTTATACCAGGCTGACCGACAGAAGAAGAAGAAGAAGAAGAAGAAGAAGAAGAAGAAGAAGAAGAAGAAGAAGAAAAGACATACACACACAAGCATACACACACACATACACATGCACATATACATACATATATATAATATATATATATATATATATATATATATATATATATATATATATATATATATATATATATATATATATATATATATATATATATATATATATATATATATATATATATATAAGGAAATCGACAGACTACGGTACAGCCCTGTTTTGCGTAGTTGTAAAACTATGCAATACCACAGCATAGTTTGCATGTGTCCACGTATGCATATACACAGTTAATAGCGGCATTCGTTCCAATGACATTGATTTACTTCCTTACCAGTTTCCTTCAATGGCTTCTCTGCTCGCCGGAGAATTTGAAAGATGATTGTTGGTTGTAGGTAACCAGTTCCCATATGAATACGTATTTCAGAATCAAGTATTCATATTAATCATAAACTTTGGTCGTCATGAGCTTTTTGTAATACAATGAACGAAGTCGAGGTAACAGTGTCATTACACAGTCGTTTTTCTGACCTGAAGGTGAAGGAGATATGTTTTACCTTGGGAGATACAGATATATATGTATATATATGTATATATATACATATACATATTTGAAATGCCTACTGTGAATAAATTTGTATCTACTTTATTCTGAGAGCTAAGAAGACACTTCCGAGGTTTGGAAAAAGGCTAAAATCCAAACCTTTTTCACCATATTATGAATTGTCTAGATTACACACACACACACACACACACACACACACACACACACACACACATATATATATATATATATATATATATATATATATATATATATATATATATATATATATATATATATATATATATATATATATATATATATATATATATATATATATATATATATATATATATATATATATATCATTATAGACAGCAAGTTTAAGCGAGTCACTGCTAGCTTGTTTGAAAGCTTACAATCTAAAAAATGTATAAATTTTTCCAGAAAGTTCATGTTATTGTGGAGTGTCCCTCTGTATACCTGAGTGCGACACTGCCTTAAGTCACATATACATACATACATAAATACATACATACATACATCCTCCCAGAGAATGTTGCGCAATTGGAATTTCAGAAGTTCAAGCGAAGGAGCAATGCATTGCTACCCTAATACCATTCGCCTTGCATTTTGGTACATTTTTATCTATATCTATTTATTAATTTATTTTTTCTTTTTTAATATGTTGGGCCTCTTTTTTCTTATTTCCCTTTATCTCCTTTTACTTCTTATTAATGAACACCTTAATGTTCTTTGGAAGCTTGAATTTCAAGTCTATGGCACCTTTGGTGGGCTTGTGACATATGAATAGGGTTCATCTCCCGAATAATAATAATAATAATAATAATAATAATAATAATAATAATAATAATAATAATAATAATAATAATAATAATAATAACAGTATTCGATTGTTATTTGATAATTTTATTTAATTCATTTTCACATTTAGATTTATTGTTATGTTTGGAAGTTTGAATTTCAAGTCTGTGGCCCCTTTGGTGAGCTTGTTCCATATGAATAGGTTTCATCTTCTGAATAATAATAATAATAATAATAATAATAATAATAATAATAATAATATATATATATATATAATATATATATATATATATATATAATTTATTATATATAATATATATATATATATATATATATATATATATATATATATATATATATATATATATATATATATATATATATACACATACATATATATATATATATATAGCGCGTGTGTGTGTGCGGGCTTTAAACATTCACATATGAAGCCACGAGAATTAGCGGTCCGCCATCACTGGGTACAACGAATATTCCCGCCATGAAAGTTTTACAAACTAATGCCAGAAACTAAAGTCAACATAAAGTTTATTCTACAGAGCTTTTGGTTTTAATATGAGAACAATTTCCGCCCAGAGATGGCCCTGCAAGTGTGGAAGAAAGTCCAACATTTTCTTTTTTCATTTTTAAACATTTCTTTGGTCTCCCGGGTCACTGACTTGAAATTCAAGCTTCCGAAGAATATTATGGTAATAGGAAATACAGAAAGAAATCGCTTATTAAAAACGATAAAATAAACAACAAACTAGTAAATAAATGGATAACAATATAAGTAAATTGTTAAAATACAATCAATGCACGAAGTGAATGCGTTCATTACCAACTGAACTAAACGTAACCATCCCAAATGAATAAATAAAACGCGCTCTAGTAAGTGAAACGCTCGGAACAGCTTCCAAAAATGGTTATGGCAACACAATCCGCGGAGCAAAGCAACGCCTGGGATATCAACGTTGGGGGTGGGGGGTGGGGGTGGGGGAATATACGTCATAAAAAAGCGAAAGCCTCAAAAAATAAAAAATTTCGAGGGAAATAACACCAGGAAAATAAGAGGAAAGTCTATATAAATATCTTTCAGATATAACCGGACCGTTCTTAAGTTTCTTCCACGGGGGGGCATTCTCGTCGGGCGCAGCCACTTCCGGGCGCAGTTTTGTGTGTGCGCCGGGGGCGGGGGGGGGGCGGGTGGTGAAGAGGAAGCCGCGAACTACATCGTGAATCTTCGAGGGCGACAAAAAATTTAGGAAGACAAGGAAGAAAGGAAGGAAGGAAGGAAAAAAAAAATTGGGGAGGCAGAACATGCAGCGGTCTTCAGACGCTCTGAAGATAATGAAACCTCTCCCTGATTATGATATCACTTGCTTTCTCTTTCAGATGATATCTAGACTGTCAGATTCTCTGTCTCTCTCTCCCAAATACTCTTTTTGTATTAAACTCTCTCTCTCTCTCTCTCTCTCTCTCTCTCTCTCTCTCTCTCTCTCTCTCTCTCTCTCTAATACTCATTTTGTATTAAGCTTTCTCTCTCTCTCTCTCTCTCTCTCTCTCTCTCTCTCTCTCTCTCTCTCTCTCTCATTTTGTATTAAGCTTTCTCTCTCTCTCTCTCTCATACTCTTTTTGTTTAAACCCTCTCTGTCTGTCTGTCTCTCTCAAATACTCTTTTTGTATTAAACTCTCTCTCTGTCTCTCTCTCTCTCCCTCTCTCAGATACCCTTTTTGTATTAAACTCTCTCTCTCTCTCTCTCTCTCTCTCTCTCTCTCTCTCTCTCTCTCTCTCTCTCTCTCTCAAATACCCTTTTGTATTAAACTCTCTCTCTCTCTCTAAAATACTATTTTTATATTGAACTGTCTCTCAAATACTCTTTCTATCATTAAACTCGCTCTCTCTCTCTCTCTCTCTCTCTCTTTTCGACACAACGATGCAAAAGAATGGAGGCTAGGTTAATATGGAAGGGAAGAAACGGAAGGGAAAGGAGAGAGAGAGAGAGAGAGAGAGAGAGAGAGAGAGAGAGAGAGAGAGAGAGAGAGAGAGAGAAAACAGGAAATGAAAGGAAGGAAGAAGAGAAAGGAAATAAGTTTTTATGGCGACTCGAGGCTCGAAAAGGGGGGATTTCATTTGGTGTAGGCGTGACGTCATCACTTCCATGGCGCTCTCGACTTCTCTCTCTCTCTCTCTCTCTCTCTCTCTCTCTCTCTCTCTCTCTCTCGCTTTCCGCTTCCTCGTTGTTTGTTTTTGTACAACTTCACACCATTGCGAAGTCTTTACGAAATGAGGAATGCACTTAGTGGCAGAAGAAAGAATGGACGGTGAAAAAATGAAAGGGAGAAAGAACGCTTACCGATTTAATATTAGACTAATGGTTCTACCGAGAAGGGATTAGGCCTAATGCTTAGGACCTTCCCTTTCAAATTACACAGGAACATTATATATATATGTATGTATATATACACGTATACTTAGACATTATATACATATAATCATACTACAGTTTTATATAATATATATTGCGAGTTTGACTTCAAGCTCCCGGAAGCTCCTGCATAACTCGACTGACCACCGAACTGACTGAGGTCAACAGCGGCCCTCTGAGTTTAAGGGGAAGTATTCCGGCGTCAATGACCTAGATGTTGTTGCGACGCCAGATTCAGCAACCATAAATCAATCAAAACCCAGCTTATTCCTCGTTTTCGTCCACGATCGAACTCGGCGTCTGAGCCAAGTAGGCCTATAGAGACGAAGATTGTTACGATCTGTTAAAAACATATCCACCACTTGCACACCGTCGCTTTTGCTGTGCATTCAGCAACCGGGATGCTATTTCTCTCTCTCTCTCCTCTCTCTCTCTCTCTCTCTCTCTCTCTCTCTCTCTCTCTCTCTCTCTCTCTAATCATCTTGACCCCTCTTCCCTCATTTTCCTCTGCCTCTTCTTCTCTCTCTCTCTCTCTCTCTCTCTCTCTAATCATCTTGACCTCTATTCCCTCTTTTCCTCTGCTTCTTCTCTCTCTCTCTCTCTCTCTCTCTCTCTCTCTCTCTCTCTCTCTCTCTCTCTCTCTCTCTCTCTCTGTGCCTGAAATTTGGCTTATTCTGAGAAATAATCCTGGGTCACCTAAAGGTAATTTGCTCTAATTTTGGTTATCATTGCATTAAGTATAGTATCAATGTGGACATTCATAACATATATATATATATATTATATAATATATATATAAAATATATATAATATATATATATATATATATATATATATAAACACAAATATTTCCATTATTTCATCAGTTTCATTTATCATCCCCTATCTCTTTCCATCTTCCCTTTCCTTCTCCCATTTTTTGTCGCGTTTTATCTCTCCCCCTTCAACCCCATTATCTTACTCCATCCCCTCAGAGAGACGACGAGAGAAGAAGAGGGGAGAGAGAGAGAGAGAGAGGAATAACATCCTCTCTTGAATTTCGGTGGCGCGAGTTTAGGGACGGGAGCGCTTTGCCTCCCCTGGATTTACGAGTCAACACTCCTTTGCATAGGTGCTTTATTCCGTCTTAAAGGAGTGGAGGGGATATATATATATATATATATATATATATATATATATATATATGGGATATATATGTATGCATATATAATTCGTGACTTGAGTCTGCGTTTTCAAAGGTGTTACATACGTTTGTATAGGAAATTATGTATGAGTGTAAGAATATAAGAATATATATATATATATATATATATATATATATATATATATATATATATATATATATATATATATATATATATATATTGTGTGTGTGAGAGAGAGAGAGAGAGAGAGAGAGAGAGAGAGAGAGAGAGAGAGAGAGAGAGAGAGAGATTAGTGTTAGCACTGTAATCACCCATTCTTGAAAAACAGGAAATATGCGGTTGGATATCCAACCTGAGATTCTTTGATGACTGGTTCTAAACTCGTTGGGATGGAAATTACTTGCTCAAAGATTTACTGTTTTCAGTGAACACAGAGCTGAATATCTTGAGCCATATATATATATATATATATATATATATATATATATATATATATATATATATATATATATATATATATATACAGACAAAATCCACTAAGGAAAGAGAAACAATGGAGTGCTGTAAGGCCTTTCGACTTATAGTCCTTTACTTAGCTGACTGAAGAAATATAAAATTAGGTTTACAAAGAAAGCTCATATAAATGACATATGGGGATTACAAAGAATTCTTCCCCCAGCGGCTGCAGCTAAAATTTCGTTACTGACCACCAGGTACTTTACACACCAATTAGCCCATCAGGTCTCAGTGGGTTTATGCAAAAGACCCAAACCGTCCCTACCACGCCTGGGGTCGAACATGTGACTTCTCGTTATTAGGGCGACATGCTCTATAAACTTGCTGCCAGTCAAAAGCATGTTTAGAAACCCCTCCCTAAACGTAACCTAAACACTGCCTTTGCTGGGATTGGGGAAGGGGGATTGTTTGTTTGTGTTCAGGGGCGGGGGGAAGGGGGGGGGGGAATACAGCAACCCGAGAGAAATAGCAGCGATAATAGACCCAGATAAAGACTGATAGGGGACGCAGAGGCGTGGAAACACTCCGTAATGGGGGGGTCGGAACTCTGATTAGAATTTGCATAATAAAACCATCCCACGTGAATTCTCCTGATGATTTGTCAGCTTCGGGTCCAAGTAAGAGAAATGACCCGCTCGAAACGTTTCTTTTTTTGTATTTTTTTAAATTTTTAATCCCCTACTTTTTCTTTTTTAATTTTGTGGAATGCTAATTTCATCCGCTTCATAATTCTCATTAACATATATTGCTAGACTCGTGTAACTTAGTATATCGTTAATGGTTTTAATATTGTTTTAATTAATATATTTTTTTAAATTGGTCGTTTACTGCATCATTCTCTGAAGAAATTCGCTAGATTATAATACCTGGATATTGACTGCCGTATTATCATGGCCCCCCCCCCAAAAAAAAAGAGAGAGAAATGATTATCGGTCTAATTTCATTCATTTCCACTCTTCAAACAATGTTGTCATGATTGTGTCTCATTTTCAGGCTTTTCGTTAAAGGAAATGACATTGTAGAAATGAATCCTGTTCTGTCCCGAATTCCTTTTTCGGATTCCAGCATATTCCTTATGCCCTTTTTTCCCCCTGACTCCAATCTACTCGTCTCTATCTGTCTATCTATATATCTATCTATCTATCTACCTATCTATTTCTCTACCTATCTATCTGTCTCTCTATCTATTTCTCTATCTATCTAACTATCTCTCTAGCTATCTATTTCTCTACCTATCTATCTGTCTATCTATCTATTTCTCTATCTATCTAACCATCTATCTATCTATCTATCTATCTATCTATCTATCTATCTATCTATCTATCTGTCTGTCTATCTATCTATCTCTCTATCTATCTATCTATCAAATTCTCTATCTATCTATCTGTCTATCTATCTATTTCTCTATCTGTCTATCTATTTCTCCATCTATCTATCTGTCTATCTCTCTCTCTCTATCTATCTATCTATCTCGCTATCTATCTACTGTATTTCTCTATCTGTCTATCAATCTCTATATCTCTCTATCTATCTCCCTTTGGCAGAAAAAATTATACCCTGAAACAGAATAGTTCAGATGAAGACTCCTTGAAAAAGGGCATTAGGAGACCGAGAGAGAGAGAGAGAGAGAGAGAGAGAGAGAGAGAGAGAGAGAGAGGGAGAGAGAGAGAGAGAGAGAGAGAGAGAGAGAGAATATAATTCCAACTTTCTATATCACCGCATTGTTGGAAAGTTTAAATCCTTTCGTACTTTTTCCCCCGAAAGGCAAAAATAACGAAAAATAAAAAAATGATGGAATTCTGTTATTATCATTATTATTTTGGCAGGGTGAGGAAATGTGATGGAAATTCCTAAGGGTTTCTATGATTGCATCCTTCTTCTTCTTCTTCTTCTTCTTCTTCTTCTTCTTCTTCTTCTTCTTCTTCTTCTTCATCTCCTCCCTCTTCTTCTTCTTCTCCCTCTTCTTCTCCTTCTTCTTCTTCTTATTCTTCTCATTGTTCTTCTTCTTCTCCTTCTCCTTCTTCTTCTTCTTCTTCTTCTTCTTCTTCTTCTTCCTCCTTCTTCTTCTTCTTCTTCTTCTTCTTCTTCTTCTTCTTCTTCTCCTCCTTCTTCTTCTCCTCCTTCTTCTTCTTCGTCTTCTTCTTCTTCATCTCCTCCCTCTTCTTCTTCTTTTTCTTCTTCTTCTTCTTCTCCTACTTCTTCTCCTCCTTCTTCTTCTTCTTCTTCTTCTCCTACTTCTTCTCCTCCTTCTTCTTCTTCCTCTTCTCCTTCTTCTTCTTCTTCTTAAATTATTATTATTATTATTATTATTATTATTATTATTATTTTATCAAACACTCATGGACGCCATTAAACTTGTAAAAACCAACTTCCACAAAACAGCATTATCATACTGTTATTACTCAAGGTCACGCTGTTTATTTACAGTGAATAGTTACCAACCACACATCGGGATCGAACCCCGGACTCTAAAATGAAAGGCTAGGGCGTTACCAACTGACTCACTGAGTGGTCTGAGCCTCGATGCTGCCAGTTCTGAATTATGATTGGCTGGTGACCATCTGCTATTATTATTATTATTATTATTATTATTATTATTATTATTATTATTATTATTATTATTATTATTATTCAAAACATGGACAAACATTTGGAATAATCCTGAAAACTTTGGTGTCTTGCAAAGCAAGCTTCCACAAAATAAAATGCATATAATAATAATAATAATAATAATAATAATAATAATAATAATAATAATAATAATAATTATTATTATTATTATTATTATTATTATTCGAACCTGTACAGGGAGCTTCAACAATAAAATTCTGATTTGAGATAAAACGTTAAAAACAAAGACAGTATGGATAAAAACTCCATGACAAAATATAGAGAAAAAAACAATTCTGTACAGCCGCTACAGCGTATAATCAAGGCCACCGAAAATGGACCTATCTTCGGTGGTCTCAGTACGATGCTGTACGAGCCGCGGCCTATCCTGTATCGTTGCCAGAGGCACGATTATGGGTAACTTTAACCTTAAATAAAATAAGAACTACTGCGGCTAGAGGGCTGCAATTTGGTATGGTTGATGACTGCAGGGTGGATGATCAACATATCAATTTGCAGCCCTCTGGCCTCAGTAGTTTTTAAGATCTGTGGGAGGACAGAAAAAGTGCGGTTCGGACAGAAAAAAAGTGCGGACGGACAGACAAAGCCGGCACAACAGTTTTCTTTTCAGAAAACTAAAACTACAATATAAGCCTAATAGTCACGATCTCTAAAATTATACAGGTTGCCTTATAATTTCAAAACTTCGGAAATACTAGTTTCAATAAATCTAGTATCAAGACTCAGAAATTTAAAGACATTAAAAACAAAATATGGCAACTGCTCCCAGTGTATGTATATATATATATATATATATATATATATATATATATATATATATATATATATATATATACACACACACACACACACACATATATATATATATATATATATATATATATATATATATATATATATATATATATATATATATATATATATATATACATACACATACATATGTGTGCGTGTGTATGTGTGTGCGTGCGTGCTTGCTTTCAGTAAATGCTTCAATCGCAGCGCCTTTACGTCAAACGTAACACTTTTCCAAAACACCTTTCCATTCAGCGCGGCGACTCGACTTCCACACCGCTCGAAAAATTCCCAAAGGCAGAAATTTCCATAACAAAAGCCACGACATAAGCAGCTTGCGGGAGTCTTCAACGCTATACATAAACACCCCTGCGTTCGAGCTCCGCCTCTGGCTTCGGCTCCGGGAATCCAAGGGCATTTCGAGCGAACAGATCAGCGAAGGATTCGCATACAGTCATTGTATCACTGTCATTCCTGGATCAAACAGACGCTTCATAACATTAATGACTTTAATGTAACAATTTCCTAAATTTGATTTTCGCGAGTTTCCAAGAAACGGAAACGCAGGGGACACGAACACGTTTATTCTTAGGATAACACAATTGTAAACAGGATTAGCTTCCGGACAAACCTGTCCAGAATCAAGAAATAGAATTTATATTTGGGCAAAGTCTGTATCTTGTACCCGTATTCACATTAATAGAAATGTTGACCTGTTAAAAAAAAAAAGAGCCGTTTTCGATAAAATCGTCAACGCGAGAGAGGGATAAAATTGTAAGAGATTAGCTTGTTTTTTTACAAACTGCGAAACAACCAAAGATATACTATCCAATAATCTAACCTTTATGCTTTGCTTAGCATCTAAATCTATCAAGAAAGTCAATATTCAACATCTTTCACATAACTAGAGAGATATACCCAAGATAGCAACAGTGCTATTACACTGACTTCACAGAAAAGCCACCCTACGACCTAATCGTTCCTGCTCTCACATCAAAGAATTAAAAGGTCAGCAAATGTGAAAAGTGGACTCAATTCTCCCAAACAAAGTAGCTACTGTATCTGCCAGCATTTCTAGCAAGAAGAGAGACTCACAGCAACAAACAAACAGAGACACGCACTGGCTCCTCGCATCGGCCTACGAAAAAAAACGACGGTTGGAAGAAGAACTAGACCCATTGACTCGTTGCGAGCGATTCCGAAAAGTAGAGCCGACGGCACATTTCAATCCTTGAACTATCCTCCTCTTCTCGCCATTGGCTTTTCAGCCCTCTGCGTAATCGCTGTTTCTTGTACTTGTCGCCTCCGAGCAGCGCTGATGGCCCATAATGGCCCGGAGAACTGGGATATATTCCAGAAATCATTGCGCCTTAATTGTGTACATTAGCGACATTCATTTCTGGGCAACTAAATTTATGCGGACGAATCAGAAGGGACTTTGGGGGTTTGTGGGGGGTGGGGTGGGGCTGATGGCTTTGTGGATGGGAGGAATGGACTGACAGGAAGGGGGGAGAGAGAAGAGGGAGAGAGAAGAGGGAGAGAGAGAGTGGGGGAGGGGGGGAGAGGGCGAAAGTAGGATTTGACTATCACAGGAGGCGGAGGATGGTGTTGGTGGAAATGCTAGCTAGGCGGCGGAGGCGGCTGGCTGTGTGGTGATATTGCTGGTGATAGAATTAATGAGGAATTCAAATGATGACGGCCATTATGGCAATAGCGGTTGGGAGCCACTTTTCGCATTAAGCCAAAAATCATCCGACGCTCTTTTCATTTGCTGACAGGTTCTGGTCTCTCTCTCTCTCTCTCTCTCTCTCTCTCTCTCTCTCTCTCTCTCTCTCATAAATATCTCTGTTGCGTTGTCGCGATTAATTTCTTTTTAACGATATCGGAATAGTCTTAAAGGTAATGGAACGATACTTTCAAAAATAGACCCAGCAATGGTTTTCTGGGCAAATGGTATTTGGGCGCGTTCAGACGAAAAGAGACATAACCTCTTTCTCGTTATTTATATGTAACCGGCAGTCATTGTCCTATTCATTTATTCATACCATAATCATAATATATTCTAATGATATCATCAACTATTCTACAAGTTAAAGAGTTCGTTTTATTTCACAGATACAATATAACTCAGCTGAATGACTAATTAATCCATTATATACACGCACGCACACATACTAATACCTATCTATCTATCTATCTATCTATCCATCTATCTATCCATCTATATATATATATATATATATATATATATATATATATATATATATATATATATATATATGTTTATTTACAGGTATATTCCTAACAACTTATGATTGGAATTTCCTGTTCCATATCTATAAAATAGGCCTCTTTCATTTTTAAGCAGAATTTCCAGTCGTTACACTACCTCAAAGCCTAATTTTCCACTGCCTTGCTATTTCTATATATATATATATATATATATATATATATATATATATATATATATATATATATATATATAGAGAGAGAGAGAGAGAGAGAGAGAGAGAGAGAGAGAGAGAGAGAGAGAGAGAGAATGTACGTCATTAACACAATACAAAACCAATCTAAAATCGAGCCAGCAGGAACCGGGATCAGCAGAACACAGCACAGGGGGATACAAGTAGGAACAACAACAACAGATAACGAGCAACAACTGGCAGGGAAGACCAAAGAGCTGGGGCGTTGAACACAAACGCAATCATCATAACTTGGCCTAGACCAGAAACTCTCTGCTGCACCTCCCAGGGCGTCATCACGGCACCCGGAGGAGAAAGGGACCCCTTTAGACCTTGGCCTACTGACTCAGAAAACGTTTTTTTGTTATGACGGTACTCAAAGGGTCAGTTGCTTGGTTCCTCGTGCAGTTATTTTTCTCTAACAATCCTAAAAGTCATTAGTGTGTTTCACCACTTATTTTGCTTTGACAAATCTGAAAGGGTCATTAGTGTGTTTCACTATAGCTATTTTACTCTGACAAATCCTAAAGGGTCATTAGTGTGTTTCACCAGTTATTTTACTTTGACAAATCTGAAAGGGTCACTAGTGTGCTTCACTATAGTTATTTTACTTTGACAAATCTGAAAGGGTCACCAGTGTGTTTCACTTAGTTATTTTACTTTGACAAAGATTAAAGGGTCTCTAGTGTGTTTCACTTAGTTATTTTACTTTGACACTCCTTAAAGGGTCTCTAGTGTGTTTCACTTAGTTATTTTACTT
>NC_089781.1:25267880-25270380 GCF_040412425.1 Macrobrachium rosenbergii
TAAACAGTACATTTGAAACGTTTTTCCTTTATGTACCTTCAGAAAACAAATTTGTTAAACATCCCCCCCCCAACTAATAGGCTGAGTACCCAGATCAGATTAATGTTCCCATAAAGAGCTCTTGCTAATTAAGTGGACGCATGTTCCTGTGCCAATACTCGATTATGTAAATCTGACAAATGTTCCAGTTGCATATTTAATTAGATTTGACAAGAGGTTCTCGTCCTAGTAGCTTGACATATGTACTTGAAAAACACCCGTGCAATTGTAGCTTGGTAAGTATATCTGCAAAAAGCTTGCTACTGTTGGAAAATACATCTGAAAAAGCTTTCTCATGTTGGAAAATACATCTGAAACAAGCTTTCTACTGTTGAAAAAATCTGCAAAAAAGACTTTCTACTATTGGAAAATACATTTGAAAAAAAGCTTTCTACTGTTAGAAAATACATTTGCAAAAAGCTTTCTACTGTTGGAAAATACATCTGAAAAAGCTTTCTACTGTTGGAAAATACATCTGAAAAAAGCTTTCTAATGTTGGAAAATACACCTGAAAAAAGGTTTCTACTGTTAGAAAATTAAGTGTTTTTGACAGAAATCAGTGTTATTAAATTTTGTTTGTTTACTGTTATTGTGTAACTGAATTATTCTGTACGGATCTACTACCTTGACTACATGTATCAAAAACATGGGCTGCGGCTGTGAGTTTCATGGGCCGCGGCTGAGAGTTTCACACGGCATTAAACGCTGTACTGAAAACTCAATCGCGCCGAAGAAACTTCGGCGCACTTTTTACTTGTTTTTCAACCGAGACACTTTTAACCTCCAAAACAAAACGGTGTTGCCAGCGCTTACGCAGCCATTTTCCAGAAGGGGCTAGCCCTTTTCCAGAAGGGGCTAGGCCTTTTCCAGAAGAGGCTAGCCTTTTTCCAGAAGAGGCTAGCCCTTTTCCAGAAGAGGCTAGCCCTTTTCCAGAAGAGGCTAGCCTTTTCCCAGGAGAGGCTGGCCTTTTTCCAGAAGAGGCTAGCCTTTTTCCAGAAGAGGCTGGCCTTTTTCCAGAAAAGGCCAGCCGTTTTCCAGAAGAGGCTAGCCTTTTTCCAAAGAGGCTGGCCTTTTTTCCAGAAGAGGCTAGCCCTTTTCCAGAAGAGGCTGACCTTTTTCCAGAAGAGGCTGGCCTTTTTCCAGAAGAGGCTGGCCTTTTTCCAGAAGAGGCTGGCCTTTTTCCAGAAGAGGCTGGCCTTTTTCCAGAAGAGGCTGACCTTTTTCCAGAAGAGGCTGACCTTTTTCCAGAAGAGGCTGCCCTTTTCCAGAAGAGGCTAGCCCTTTTCCAGAAGAGGCTGGCCTGTTTCCAGAAGAGGCTGGCCTTTTTCCAGAAGAGGCTGACCTTGTTCCAGAAGAGGCTGACCTTTTTCCAGAAGAGGCTGGCCTTTTTCCAGAAGAGGCTAGCCCTTTTCCAGAACGGGCTCAAACTGGACGAAGGCATAGCAGAGAAGCCTTGCATTTTGGGAATGTTGCCAGTGCGGGTAATTTGGTTTGTATCCTGAGAGTTCCTGTTATAGCGGCGGCAGTCTTGTCATCAGCTGAGGATCAAAGTCCTTCTAGAGTAATTACACAGCTTCTTGTCCTTTCTGTTTCCTTTATTCTACTTTCCGTTGCTTTCATTTCTTTCCAGTTTGACTTTTCAGCCTTCTGATCTTGAAGAAATGACACTCAGATGATACTGACCGAAATTCGAAGATTTTAGACTTCAATAATCAAAATATACTTTCATTTCCATCCATCACGCTCGGCTTTGATCTGTCATTTCCATCAAAGTTACTCATCAACGGTACGAACCTGTGCGGGATTAAAAAAAAAAAAAAAAAAAAATCCTATTTCGAGGATCCAGCTCACTCCTACTTTCTCATAGTCCCTGTGTAAGTTAAAATATTCTCTCTCCCTCTCGCTCCTCTCTCTCTCTCTCTCTCTCTCTCCTTCTTGTGTTGAGGAAATTCACTCCTACTTTCTCATAATCCCTGTGTAAGTCTCTCTCTCTCTCTCTCTCTCTCTCTCTCTCCTTCTTGTGTTGAGGAAATTCACTCCTACTTTCTCATAATCCCTGTTTAAGTTGAAATATTCTCTCTCTCTCTCTCTCTCTCTCTCTCTCTCTCTCTCTCTCTCTCTCTCTCTCTCCTTCCTGTGTTGAGGAATTCACTTCTACTTTCTCATAATCCCTGTGTGGGTTAAAATATTCTCTCTCTCTCTCTCTCTCTCTCTCTCTCTCTCAACTCCCTTTCCGTGCCCTATCAAAAATCTTCCTCGCCCTGTGTCTTATAATCCTTATCATAGGAACCCGCACAGAACAAAAAAAAAAAAAAATCCTATTCGGAGGACCCAGTTCACTCGCGGTGTTCGGTTACCCCCTGGGGATTATATTCCCGCTGCCTTGGAAGAGGGAAACGTGCTCACGGCCATCCATGAGAAGAACAGCCTACTAAAATTGCCCTTCGTCTCATTACATTAA
>NC_089781.1:25272880-25277880 GCF_040412425.1 Macrobrachium rosenbergii
AAAGACAAAAAACTAATAGAAATAAAGATTAAATACCAAATAAAGATAAATCTACATGTAAATATATGTTAACAAACGTGGTATAAAACTGAGGTAACAGAGGATGGCGTTTTCAAACGGAGAAATCTAATCTGATGTTTATCACTAAATAACAGCAAAAAGTATGGCGAGCCTGAGGTGCTTTCAATAGAACTCTATTCTTTCCCAGACTTTTTTCCTCAAACGACATTGCCTTTCTTTCTGATTCTATACACAGGCATACACACACACACACACACACAAAATACATACAATCTACAGACATATATATATAAACATATATATATATATATATATATATATATATATATATATATATATATAAATATATAAATATAAAATTATGTATATTTATAATTTTAATGTGTGAGCCTACGTCTGCGCCCTTCCCCTGTTTATCAAATTATAGTATCTGTGGGCTCCTCTTGTGAGACTTGGTTCCTAATGATCTCCCTTCATTTATCTTCATAATATCCAAATTCTCACTCATGGTCATATTTCGGCCCGGGCCATAGGCCTAATTTTAATTGCCGGCTCCACATATCTCGGAATTTTCACTTCCAACGAAGAAGAAGAAGAAGAAGAAGAAGAAGAAGAAGAAGAAGAAGGAGAAGAAGAAGAAGAAGAAGAAGAAGAAGAGGGAGGAGGAGGAGGAGGAGGAGGAGGAGGAGGAGAGGAGGAGGCGTACTTGCATACAGAATAAGACATGGGCTTCATTTCTCATTCTGTTAATGACTATTTCAGGATTCTAAATGTCTTTGTTACTAGCACCAAGCTACTAAGGTTTCCTGCAAGGTAGAAAGTGTTCGTTTTTCCCTAAACCTTCCTCTTCTATCGGGGCTTGGGACCGTCTTGAGTCCATGAAACCTCGAGGCATAGTAGCAGAACATCATTTTGGTTAACACTACTTAAGGCCTACGATCTGACATTATTGAAGTTACATCAAACTTGTAATTTCTTTTTTTCATTGATAGTCTAACAACATTCACTATGTCAAGACAAGCACTCAAATATTCAGGTTTGTCTCAGCCTATTAACGTAAAAATTCACTGAGAAATAACATAAAATTCTCGTGGAACTAAACATTATCATTTCGTAAAAACTGCAAACATAAATTCACTTCGGCAAATGTTCCTCATACGCTCCCGCTCATTAGATACGCGGTGTTTGACTAACGTCCTTCAAAATTCGGAACGAGAGGTTCCCATTTTCAGTGAGGACAAGACGGGAGAGATGAGTTAATATTAAAAAAAATAGGAGAAGAATTTGAGGAAAAAGAAGAAGACACCTATTTGCGAATGATTGGGTGGGCGGAGAAACGTCACTGCGAGTCAGCTGCCGAGATGGATTGTCGCTGGATACTTAATCCTTGAAAAGAGGAGGAGGAGGAGGAGGAGGAGGAGGAGGAGGAGGAGGAGGGAGGAGGAGGAGGAGGAGGAGGAGGAGATGGTGGAGAAGAAGAGGGTGGTGATGTCAGTTTGAGAACAGTTTAAGAATGACAAACCAAAGAAAAAAAGGATGGGACAACCAAAGACACCAGTTTTTAATTTACTGAATATATATATATATATATATATATATATATATATATATATATATATATATATATATATATATATATATATATATATATATATTTTACAAACCCAGGTGAATACCAAGACTGAAGTCGCCCTAAAACCCTCTGAGGATCCTCGGGGCAGGGTGGGGGTGCAACAACCTCACCCCAAAACCGACTTGATGAAATACTCTTTTGAGTTTAAGCCAAAAAATAAAAAATATATATATATATATATATATATATATATATATATATATATATATATACAGAAAAGAAAGTCATTTCAGGATAAAAATTTGAAAGGATATCTATTGACGTCATCGAAACCATTCTCTGAATATTTGGACCAAAGGTGGAGGACTGGGCAGAAGGGAAGCAGGGAGTGGAAGAGTAAGATTGAGTTAACCGAGTGAGGAGTAAACGGTAGGTTGAGGATTGAGTGCAGGGGCTGTGGAAGGATTGAGGAGCCTCCTCCCCTCAGGGTCATCCCTATTTCCGGCGGCCAATAATCGGATCCCCTTCCAGCCAAGCAACGCTTCCGTATTAAAATTAACTGATCTGGGAATCTGAATGAGTCCACAAGGCAACGACTCTGATTGGTGGGGGAGGAGGAGGAAGACTGAGTTGGGAGGAAGACTCACAGGTACAGTTCGGGGTTGCCCCAGGTCCCTCAGTGTGAGGCACCTCTGATGGGGGGAGGGGGGGGGGGAGGGGGGAAGGGGAGGGGAGGGGAAGGGGAGTGGAAGGAAGGGGAGGGGAGGGGAAGGGGAGTGGAAGGAAGGGGAGGGGAGGGGAGGGAAGGTGGAGGGGAGGGAGGGGGGGGGAGGTGGAATGGAGGGAGATGATGGGGAGGGGGGGGGGAGGGAAGGAGAAGGAGAGGATGGGAGGGGGAGGAGGGAGGAGGGGAGGGGATGGGAGGGGAAGGGGAGGGAAAGGGGGGAGGGAGGGGATGGGAGGGGAAGGGGAGGGAAGGGGATGGGAGGGGATGGGAGGGGAAGGGAGGAGGGGAGGAGGGGAGGGAAAGGGAAGGGGAAGGAGGAGGAAAGGAAGGGGAAAGGGAAGGAGGGGAGGGGGAGGGAAGGGGACGGGGAAGGGGGAGGGAGAGGGAAATGGGAGGGGGGAGGGGAGGGGAGGGGAAGGGGGAGGGAAGGAGGGGGGAGGGGAGGGGAGGAGGAGGGGAGGGGGAGGGAGGGGAGGGGGAAGGAGGAAGGGGAGGATCAGCTCGTTTCCTAACTATTTTGGAGATGAGTTTGCGGAAGCTCATGTTGCAATAAAGAAAACATCAGGAGGGAAAAAAAAAGTATTGCAGCAGCGAGGTAGATCAGATGGAGCAGGAATTCTGCAAGTGTATAGACAGAGTTTTGGAAAATCGAACTCTTTTCTCTTCAACTTTCGTTGTCCGATCCAAGCTCATTACCTGGCGTTAATTTGTTTATTTATTTTACCTTCTTTTGTCAAATTTTCAGTTTCAAACTAATGAAGAGTACAAGCATTTTAGCATCAAGTGACTTATTTTCAGAAATTAGCCTCGTGAGAATTATGCAAGTTTAAAGAGAAATTTTACATGTGACGGTATCTGAATATAATTAGCATATACTTAAATAACCGACTTGAGTACTAGCGTGACCCAGAAAAAATTTCAAATATATATATACATAGTATATATATATATATATATATATATATATATATATATATATATATATATATATATATATATATATATATATATATATATATATATATATATATATATTTATATAATAGATTTATTATTTTTCCTATTTTATATTTCTCATTTATGTTATTATTATCTAAATCTTCAATATTATTATTTTGTCATTATTTTTCATGGGTTGGGGCACGTGCCCAGGTGGGCCCCCCACCCTGGATCCGCTAGTGGACTTGAGTTATGTGTGAACACTGAACTCGAACCAAACCAAATTTATTCTATATGGCAAATAATAATTCAAAGATATTAAGATGGGATGGGAAGGGTGAGGGGAGGGTGGTGAGACAAGGACGGGGGGAGGGAGGGTAGGGGGCGGGGGTGCAACTGACGACCAAGAGACGCCCTTCGGGCCAAAGGAAGCCCCCCCACCGAGGCTGGAAATAAACCTCCCAGCTAAACAGTAGACTCTTCCTCTAGACAGTTGCTGAAAGAGAATCCCTTTGGAAGGAAGGGACGCCCTCCCAGATATTTTCTTTGAGGTGGCACGAACACTCCCCGCGGTTGGTGGTGTTTAATTATATGAAGGGGGAGAAGGTGGCGAGAATAGCCTTTTCAAGGAATCTACTCTGGGACACGAGTGTCAAGAGGCTTATACATATACACACACACATACGAGTATATATATCTTCTTCTTCCTTTTAGCGTGCTTTTTTCCCATTTTTGTATGGGGTAAGCACGATGCCTTCTTTTGAAGGACTTTTTGATTTGGCTTTGGGGTAGACCTGTAGTCTCGATCGGCTGCCCTGCCTGACATCGCTTAGACCCCGGTAGCGTATGTTTCATGTATCATACCCGACCCAACGCCCTTTCTTCCCAGCAGCGAGAAGTTGTTGCGCGGGTAGGGCGAGAGTTCGAGACGTGTGAGATGTTTGTTATGTTTTTAGAAGGTGTTGTATTGGCTTTGTTTTGTGTGTGTATTTAGTCTGTAACACCCATTTGCTTTTTAAGCAAACCTATCCGTTGATTACATATATAATCCCGGGATGTCTACACGGATAGCAAAGTGTCTGCCTCTCTGATCAGTCGGCTGCGGATTTGAACCCGCGCCACAGACCTCTACGAAGTCCGAAGCTGCTGCTGTAACCGACTGAGCCATCGAGGCTCCCATACGAGTATATATATACAGTATATATATATATATATATATATATATATATATATATATATATATATATATATATATGAAGGTTGTACATTATATATACTACTGTACTTGTTCATTATCATTAAAATACATTACTTCTCCTCGGAAAAAATTGTATTTATATACAATATTGATTAACATCTATATACCAACAAAAGGTGAGGGACATTTTTACATAGAATAGAATTTTGGTTATGTACCCCAAGTCCGTACTTCCTACAGATAGGTTGATGGGAGATACATTTTTCCATCTCACTCGAAAACTACGGGAAACAAAGACACAATGGATCTAGAACTTTCGGTAGTGGATTGGAAGCTGAATGTACTTCAATGACTTTTGGATCTAGAACTTTCAAGTCGTAGATTGGAAAGTGAATTTATTTTAGTGATTTTTTTTTTAGAATTTAAGAATGAGACAATTCTTGACATCTTACGAAGAGCACTAATTAACAACTACAGAAATTTTCAAGAGAGAGAGAGAGAGAGAGAGAGAGAGAGAGAGAGAGAGAGAGAGAGAGAAAATG
>NC_089781.1:25282880-25295380 GCF_040412425.1 Macrobrachium rosenbergii
TCTCTCTCTCTCTCTCTCTCTCTCTCTCTCTCCTGTGCAGGCGACGACAATTATCATATCACGCGAGAGCATTTCATTCGCAGCGACCCAGCACTAACGTCAAATCATCAATTGACGTTTCCATCATTAAAGTCAAACGCTCCGGTGCGGGAAGACCTCTCCCGCTCGAGAAGGACCTATCTCCTACCTCCCCTTCCTCCATCCCCCCACCATCCCCAGTCATGCTCTGATATCCCTGGATCCTTCGGCCACTCGATTCAAGGGTTGGTTGATGTCGCTTCATTAAGAAAGGACAAATCAGCATCCTACGAGCACCCAGATATCGATGGAGGATCCTGCGCTTCGAGTGAGGAATGAATAGGACGGGCCTTCATGGGAAAAGTTTGTTGCTGCTGCTCTCTCTCTCTCTCTCTCTCTCTCTCTCTCTCTCTCTCGCTTATGACGTCATTTCCCTCATGCATAGTTGGCTGACAGGAATACCGTAACCCATTGCTCTAACTATCTTTTCTTTCTCTTTCCCTTGAAGGCATATATATATTCATTTTAAAATATTCATATCTGAAGATTAAATATTTCACGTGAATAACACTACAACAGGGTTATGAGGAAATCGTCCATTAACATAAAGTGAAGGTCAGGAACAGAACAAATCTGATAAAATGGAAAAGAAAATATGGAAAAGGAAATATGGAAAAGGAAATAAGAAGAAAATATGGAAAAGGAAATATAGAAAAGGAAATATGGAAAAAGAAATATGGACAACAAAATATGGAAAAGGAAATAAGGAAAAAATATGGAAAAGGAAATATGGAAAAGGAAATATGGAAAAAGAAATATGGATAACAAAATATGGAAAAGGAAATAAGGAGAAAATATGGAAAAGGAAATAAGGAGAAGGAAATATGGAAAAGGAAATATGGAAAACAAAATATGGAGAACGAAATAAGGAAAAAATATGGAAAACAAAATATGGAAAAGGAAATAACGAAAAGAAAATATGGAAAACAAAATATGGAGAAGGAAATAAGGAAAAGAAAGTATGGAAAAGGAAATAAGGAAAATAAAATATGGAAAACAAAATATGGAAAAGGAAATAAGGAAAAGAAAGTATGGAAAATAAAATATGGAAAAGAAAATATGAAAAAAGAAAATAAGGAAAAGAAAATATGAAAAAAGAAAATAAGGAAAAGAAAACATGGAAAAGGAAATAAGGAAAAAAAATATGGAAAAGGAAATAATGAAAAGAAAATATGGAAAAGGAAATAAGGACAAGAAAATAAGGAAAAAGAAATATGGAAAAGAAAATATGGGAGAGACGAGAACCTCCATCGTCCATGGTGGCCCTTGTACTGAAATCATTGCCCACGATGACAAGATATTCAGGTCTGCCACCGTTACACGAGAGAGAGAGAGAGAGAGAGAGAGAGAGAGAGAGAGAGAGAGAGAGAGAGAGAGAGAGAGAGAGAGAAACTGGACGTTAAAATTATGAACTAGATTCCTTTCGTCTTCTCGCCAAAGGACATCACTAGACATTTATATGCTTTCATAAATTGATCAAAATGTATGAAAATTACGGATAATTTGATTCATCAGCATCATTACGTAAGCAAGTCTACATGATTTATTAGCCTTAATGGGCTGTTCTCTGAACCTGAAGAAAATCAAATTATACCTTCAAAAAGATATATATACGTTAAATTAAAGATCACTACTTAACAGCATTATAACGGAGTATAAATGAGAGCATATTTCAATCTGCTTTCATTAAGGCGAAAATGCAAGGTCATGCCGTACTAATTTCGACGATTTCGGTTAGACAGGACAGTTTCCTAGTCAACAACTCCCTGTCAGTTTGTCCCATAATAATAATAATAATAATAATAATAATAATAATAATAATAATAATAATAATAGTAATAATAATAAGAGGCATGATTCAGTAGCAAAAGCCCTCCACTGGAGCCTGTGCAAGAAACACCAGCTAGCTTGCAGTGATAAGTGGTACGACCACCAACCTGAGGGAGTGATAGAAAACGATCAGGCAAAGATCCTCTGGGACTATGGTATCAGAAGAGATAGGGTGATACGTGCCAATAGACCAGACGTGACGTTGATTGACAAAATCAAGAAGAAAGTATCACTCATTGATGTCGCAATACCACTGGACACCAGAGTAGATGAGAAAGAAAGAGGAAAAAATTGATAAGTATCAAGATCTGAAAATAGAAATAAGAAGGATATGGAAAATGCCAGTGGAAATTGTACCCATAATCACAGGAACATTAGGCACGATCCCAAGATCCCTGAAAAGGAACCTGGAAAAACTAGATGCCGAAGTAGCTCCAGGACTCATGCAGAAAAGTGTGCTACTAGAAACAGCGCACATAGTGAGAGAAGTGATGGAATCCTAAGGAGGCAGGATGCAACCTGAAAACCACACTATAAAAAAACACCCAGTCGAATAGGATGACTGTGATAGACCAGAAAAATAATAATAACACACATAATAATAATAATAATAATAATAATAATAATAATAATAATAATAATAATAATAATCGTACGGGAAATCCAGCTCTGTATGAAACACGACAAGGATACTGCCTCCGCAATTATACATGCATACATATATACATAACAACATACACACAGAAAGACAACACTGGTGTTCCGAAATATCTGAGAGGAGTGGACCTAAAATTAACGTCTCCAAAAAGTGAAGAGGAGAGGAGAGTTCGTGTCATCTCCAAAAAGAGGTCACTGAAAGGGCCCCTCCCAAGGGGAGTATCCCGAGGCATCTGCCTGCCTGGAGGAAGAGCCTACTGTTGATCCGCGGAGGTTTATTTCCAGCCTCGGCGGGGGGGCTTCCTTTGGACCAAAAAGGGGGCGTCTGCCCCTCATCGCGCCCTTCTCCTTGTCTTGATCAAGGCGCCCTCTGCCCTCGACTGAAATAGAGCGCTCTATTCTGGATGCTCTCTCTCTCTCTCTCTCTCTCTCTCTCTCTCTCTCTCTCTCTCTCTCTCTCTCTCTCTCTCTCTTTTTGGAGACTTGTTTCACAATGGAGCCCGTGGCTGCGAAAAGGGGGATTCTATCTTAGGCGTTGTATATACGTAAATATCTTCGTTTTCTTTAGCTATAAAGAGTTGCTTTCAAAGGCTAAAAAAACATCCTTATGGTATAAATATATTCACTCAATAATAACAAGTGATGATGATGACGCATTTCTATAAATTAAATGAAAAAATATGTGTGAGAGAGAGAGAGAGAGAGAGAGAGAGAGAGAGATTACCAAAAGTCTACCAGAGAGAGAGAGAAAGAGAGAGAGAAAGAGAGAGAGAGAGAGATTACAAATAGAGAGAGAGATATTACCAACAGTTTACTCAGAGAGAGAGAGAGAGAGAGAGAGAGAGAGAGAGAGAGAGAGAGAGAGAGAGAGAGAGAGAGAGAGAGAGATTGCAAACAGTCTCCTCATTTCAGCAACCACTGACTACCATTGGAATAGAACCCCTTAGAAGCAGTTGCCTGGGAAACTCGTCACGCTCATCCTAGCCCCCGAACAAAAAACCACCAGATAGTCAGATAGTATCCAGGATGCCTTTACTATAAAATATAATTATTAAAGGTGAACCATTCAAGCCTGACTCACAACTATAGAGGCCACTTATGACCACGAAAACAAAAACTTTCCTAGCCATCAAACCGAAAATATTTAGCGGCCATTAAAACACAGTCCACTAGGAATCTTTATAGGAAAAAAAAATAAGTAAGGTCTTTGAAGGCACCGAAACAAAGGCCTTTCATGGCCAGTCTCACACAACCATTTGGCATCCATTGAAACGAAGGCCTTTGGTGGCCATCGAAGCAATGGCATTTCAGTGGTCACTATTGCAAATGCCTTTTAGCGGTCATCGATAGAAAGTTTTTTTTTTTATGGCCCACGAAAAAAAGTTCTTAAGAAAGTTTCCTGGGCATCAAAACATCCGATAAGAATTCAGTGACAGTCAGGAGAAAGGGTTGCATTAGCTATCGAAGCCATGGCAAAAATATTTTAGTGGGCATCAAATGAATGGATGGGTATACCTGCCCACTTTTCTAACCTACGGTGTTTTGCTCTCTTTACCTCTATTTTTTTTGCTCTCGCTCACCCGAGCAACTGGTTCTCTTCTATCTCACCCATGAATGATACCGAACAGACTAATATCACATTTTGAAAAGATATATCTTTATCATATCTCATCCCTCCTTCTGATCTTCTGTGCTTCAATATTTCCCCCCCCCCGGTGGCCCCTTCCATGCAACAGGAGCTTCCACCCCCTCGTCTCCAAAGTAGTTAGGAAACGAGTTGATCCTTCCCTCTCCCCTTCCCCTTCCCTCGCCCTCTCCCCCGCGCCACTGAAGTCTTCCTCCTCCCCACCAATCAGAGTCGTTGCCTTATGGACGCATTCAGAATCCGAGATCAGTTAATCCGGAAACGTTGGAAGGCGGGAGACGGATCCGATGATTGGCCGCCGGAAATAGAAATGGTCTGAGGGGTGCTCCTCACTCCATTCCTTCTCCTCAACCCATTGCTCCTCCTCCTCCTCCTCCTCATTCACCCAATTCTCCTCCTCCGCCTCCTCCTTCTGTCGATCTAATATTCAAAGAAGGATTTTCCTGACCAAGCTGGGATTTATTTTAAAGGATATAGAGATCCTCTTGACGTTTCCTCCTAGAGATTTAACTTATCAGAAGTCATTTCTCTCTTGGGGCATAATGAACACCTACACACGTTCGAGGCCACGTCTACACTTATTCCAATACCGCACACTTACACTTTTATACCAAACATTTTTATAATTCTCCAAATTATCTAATCATCCAACACTGCATGACGCAATGGCCCTATGTGAAATTCAGCCACTCATGTCTTTCCTGTGCTTTGTCTTCCACAAATCTCCACTCACCTTTTCAAACGTCTGCAAAAGGGGATTCAATTGACTAACCATCACTGCGTACTTCCACGCTTGTAAAATGAACTGCGGCAAGACAATTTATCAGGGAACACTTAACCTAACCTGAATGGTTTTCATATGTAGTGACATTTCCTTGGTATATTCATTCGATATTTTTTTCACGGCAAGTTTTATTACGAGCTGAAATACCTTACCTTGGGTAGGTTTCAGTGTATAAATACAAGCTGTATATTTATAGATATACCTCACTAGTGAATCCAGAAAAAATTTCATGAGGGGGCACCAATTTTCATATTATATATATATATTATATATATATATATATATATATATATATATATATATATATATATATATATATATATATATATATATATATATATTTCTTTAATCGATTTTCCCCATTTTTATATTTATGTTATTATCATCTAAATATTCAATATTATTTTTTATCATTATTTTTTCATGGGGCACGTGCCCAGGTGCCCCATCCTCTGATCCGCTAGTGATATACCTGTATAATATATATATATATATATATATATATATATATATATATATATGACTATTTATCACATCACCGTGATTCATATACAATCAGAAAGCTACAAACGCGGAAGTAATATATTTTCATATATGTTACCGAAGGGGAATTTTTGTGATAATATCCACCGTCCCGTGGGATCGAACCAGCGACGGACGGGGAATCAGGATACAGTGACACATAACCAGTCGGCCACAGTGTGTGTCCTGATTCCCCCGTCCGTCGCTGGTTCGATCCCACGGACGGTGGACTTATTATCACCTAAAAAATTCCCCTCGGTAACATATATGAAAATATATTACTTCCGGAGGTAGAGTGAATTGATATTACGTTTGTAGCTTTATTATTATATATATATATATATATATATATATATATATATATATATATATATATATATATATATATATATATTTATTTATTTATACACCGAATACAAAGACGTCTAATAATCATGCAAGCATATACCACAGACACGCGAGAGAGAGAGAGAGAGAGAGAGAGAGAGAGAGAGAGAGAGAGAGAGAGAGAGAATGAAGTCTACAGATTCTGTATAAATGCATAAACGTTACATTAAGAGATTTTCCCCGAGAGAGAAACTCGTATTATTTTGAACTTGGGGTTTTTGGTTTCTTGGGCCATAAACTTCTGGGACGAAAATGGCGGCTGGTTGCGCCTTTTGGTTTGGTGTTTATAAGAACGTCTCCCGAGTTGAGTTAAAATTCTCTCTTATTTAGAAACTCTTGCGCGTCCCGTAACTTGGCTCATAATGGGGGCGGGATCCGCACGCGCGCAAACACGCACGCCAACAGACGCTTAAAAAAAAAAAAAGGAGGGAGGGAGGGAGGGAGGGAGGGAGGAAGTTCGCAACTCTTTCTTTCTTCCTTCTCGCCTCAAATTGCTCCCTCTCTTTCTATTCTCCTCCCTTTTCCGCCTTCATCCTATTATTTACTACCCGTTCTTCTTTTGCTCCTCCTTATTCCTATTTTCCGCTTTATCTTCCTTCCTTATTCTTTTTCTATCGCCTATTCCTTTTATTCGTTCTCTCACCTTACGTTATTTCTTCCTCTTCTTTTTCCTCTCTCTTCCCTTCCTCCCTTTCCGCAATTTTTCGTTCTAAACCCTCCTTTTGCTCTTATGCCTGTTATTACTCCCATTTCTTCTTTCTGCCATCTTTATCATCTTCTCATTTTATTTCCTCTTCAGTTTTTTCATTCCCTCATCCTTCTTCTCCGCCTTCTGGTTTTTAGCTCTCATGCATTCCTCATTCTCGCCTGGTTCCTTCCTTTTTCTTCTTTTGCCACTTCCACTTCCTCCTCCTCCTTCTCCTCCTCCTCCTCCTTCTTCTCCTCCTCCTCCTTCTCCTCCTCCTCCTTCTCCTCCTCCTCCTCCTCCTCCTCCTCCTCCTCCTCCTCCTCCTCCTCCTCCTCCTCCTCCTTCTCCTCCTCCTCCTCCTCCTCCTCCTCCTCCTCCTCCTCCTCCTCCTCCTCCTCCTCCTCCTCCTCCTCCTCCTCCTCCTCCTCCTCCTCCTCCTCCTCCTCCTCCTCCTCCTCCTCGCGAACTCAACGCAGAAACATAAAAAAAAAAAAATTAACATTTTAAGAGACGAACAAAAGGAATTCTCCGTTCAACCTGTTCATCTGCAATCCTTTTTGATGGACTGACAATCTTTATCTTAAAAGTCGTTTTCAGGGGAAATTAAAAATGATCAATGGATTTTAGAA
Organism: Macrobrachium rosenbergii; assembly: GCF_040412425.1. Taxonomy (NCBI): domain Eukaryota; kingdom Metazoa; phylum Arthropoda; class Malacostraca; order Decapoda; family Palaemonidae; genus Macrobrachium; species Macrobrachium rosenbergii. The sequence goes on from NC_089781.1 coordinate 25,290,101, forward strand.
ACAAACAATAAATCTACATGAGCTGCGAGTTACCCCGCGCTCTCATTATGGAATTCTCTCAATATTATCATGCGAATTTTGCCTCTATTAACGTTTCATTACTCGATAAGTTCATTTCTCATTTTTTTTTTATTTCAGTGTAAAACTATTTCGCATAATTTTATTTCACTGGGAATTCATTTTCATTCATTGCATTAACAGTAAAATTCATTGCTCTAGTTTTGTCACTAAGGACACTCATATTTTATATTTTTTTTGAATTTGGAAATTCACTTTTCGTATATTATAATGGATATCTAGTTTTCATACATTTTACTACAGGGCAATTTAATTTTCATACATTTTACTACAGGGGAATTTATTCATTCATTCATTCTGTTAATACGGGAGTTCCAGTCTTCTACAATTTATGACTAGGTAAATTTCTCATATATTTTTAGTATGTAAATAAATTTCTTATGCATTTTATTGTGAATATAATAAATTTCTCATGCACATTATCTCACCAGGAAGATCCAATTCTAGTGCATTTCATTAATATAAAAAACAATCACTCACAAATTTTATTACCAAGGAAATCAGTTTATCAAATATACTAATAATATAGATTTTAATTCATATTACAGTATATTATTATTACATTTTTGCTTAAATGTTATGGGATTTTCTCCTCAAATAATACATTATGGGATACATTCCTCTCTCAGAAGTTACTTTTAAATTACTGAAAATTATTATACATATACTGTATATATACATATATATCTATATATACTTTTATATATATATATATATATATATATATATATATATATATATATATATATAATATATATATGTATAAATATATATATATATATATATATATATATATATATATATATATAAATATATATATATATATATATATATATATATATATATATATATATATATATATATATATATATATATATATATATATATATATATATATATATATATATATATATATATATATAAAAGGTATATATATATAACTTATATATATATATATATATATATATATATATATATATATATATATATATATATATATATATATATAATATACGTGACATGTAAGGTACGTATAAGCAATTTCTCCTCCCATAGTCCAGGAACTCTCATACCTCAAGAAAGCCTCTCTCTCTCTCTCTCTCTCTCTCTCTCTCTCTCTCTCTCTCTCTCTCTCTCTCACGGTCCATGAGTCCCGGAGTCATCTCTGGATTTAATACGAAACCATAATAGTAATGCATGCAGCTCATTCCTCCAGTTAATGGACTCTTTAGCCGCGAAATTAACCGTGGCTTAGAGGCTGTGTAGCCTCTCGTAACGACTCCTAGCAGCCACGCGATGATCCACTAATATGATTTTGCCTTATGCCCTACGCCCGCCCACGACCCACTACCCCGCCCAACCCCACCCTTACTCCTGTGAGGTTCCTTGGAAGTCACGGGCGTCCATTCAGGCCCTGTTACACCCCTCCCGCCCACCCAACAACCTCCGACAAAAATTGGTGGGCGGTGAAGATTTTCTTATCTTTGGGCAGGTATTGTGACTATTCGGTTTGGAGGTGGGGGGTGGGGGTGGCTGGGCAAATACCACGTATATTTCGTGCCGGAGAAGGAATGCTAATATTAATTACGGTCTTGGTTATAAATTACGTTTCTGCGCGTATTTCCGGGTATATTTCTGGTCTCTTTTGATGTTCTTCCAGTTATACATATTCATATTAACTGAATTTACCGTGGATCTTTACATACGTATTCTAATATACACATCTATATGTATATGTATATGTATATATATTATATATTATATATATATATATATATATATATATATATATATATATATATATATATATATATATATATATATATATATATTAAACACTGACAGCAATTCACCTCAATGATGCAAACTCTGAAAGCATAGAAAAAATCTAATAAATACGGTTCAACATAGATTGCAACGTAAACACCACGGAATTTAGCGGACGTGCTTAAATCACTCTGCCTACTTATGGGATGACCACCCAACGCCTGCCCCCTCCCCCCCCCCCACCTGTGGTAAAAGGGAATGGAATATCAAATTTAGCCCAAAAGCCTAACACTGGAACCTTAAAAACAAAATGAAACAAGTAAAAAATGCGCCGAAGTTTCTTCGGCGCAAAACGATTTTTATGTACAGCCGCCACAGCGCATAATCAGTCCTACCGAAAACAGATCTATCTTTCGGTGGTCTCAGTATAATACTGTATGAGCCACGTCCCGTGAAACTTTAACCACGGCCCAGTGGTGGCCCGTCCTATATCGTAGCCAGAAGGACGATTATGGCTAACTTTAACATTAAATAGAGTAAAAACTACAGAGGCTAGGGGGCTGCAACTTGGTATGTTTGATGATCGGAGGGCGGATGATCAACATTCTAATTTGCAGCCCTCTAGCCTCAGTGGTTTTTAAGATCTGAGGGCGGACAGAAAAAGTGCGGACGGACAGACAAATGCCCATATCAATAGTCTTTCTTGTACAGAAAATTAAAACGCGGGATTTGTTCTTTGCTTCTTTCCTTAATTTTATTCCTGTTTTTTCTTTTTTTTTCCTTCACTTTTCTTCCTTTCTTCTTCATTTTCTTCCTTTTTTCTTCATTTTCTTCCTTTTTTCTTCTTCATTTGTTTTCCTTTTCCTTAATTTTTCTTCCTTTTTTCCTAATTTTTTCCTTTTTCTTCTTCATTTTCTTCATTTTTTCTTCTTCATTTTACTCTCTTTTTTTCTTCATTTTTTGCCTTTGTTCTTCCTCACTTTTTCTTCCTTTTCTTCATGTTTCTTCCCTTTTTTCCTCATTTTCTTCCTTTTTTAATTTTCTTCATTTTTTCTTCTTCATTTTACTCTCTTTTTTTTTTCTTCTTCTTCTTCTTCTTCTTCTTCTTTTCTTCATTTTTTCTTCTTCATTTTCTTCTCCTTTTTTTTCTTCTTCTTCTTCACATTTCAACCTTTTTCTTCTTCATTTTTCTTCCTTTTCTTCCTCATTTTCTTCCTAATTTCCTTCTTCATTTTTCTTCCTTTCTTCATCTTCATTTTCCTTAAGAGAGCGGCAAACCCTCCAACACAGAAACGCGTCGATACACTCGTCACATTAATTCCTGCCGACTTACTTCCCGGAATAAATTACACGAGACAAATGTAATCGGGAGAGAGACTGGCCGCCTGCCGCCGCTGCTTCCCCCCCCAATAAACCGCCCGAGAGGAAGAGATTTTTCCATTACCATACTAAAGGAAGGTTCTATTAGCCGGGGAGATCCGTGCCCCATAAGTCGGGAGCCAAATTATCGATTATGATTATGCCCACATCGGTGTTTGGCTCTCGGGACCAGCCAGGGAGATTATATTAATATGGCCCCCTCACGGCAGATACGACTAATGGAAATCCGCCCGAAAGTAGATGAGAGAGAGAGAGAGAGAGAGAGAGAGAGAGAGAGAGAGAGATGAGTAGTGGTGTGTGCTTAAGGGACTTGAAAAATTGAGGAGAGAGAGAAGAGAGAGAGAGAGAGAGAGAGAGAGAGAGAGAGAGAGAGAGAGAGAGAGAGAGATGAGTAGTAGTGCGTGTTTAAGGGACTTGAAAAATTGCATATCCGGTATAACACTGGTAAGAATTTTGTAAATCATCATTTGAAAATTTAGTATTTAAACTACGAGCTAAAATACTCTGAGAGAGAGAGAGAGAGAGAGAGAGAGAGAGAGAGAGAGAGAGAGAGATCAGTAGTTACTTAACGTACCTGTAAAATTACGTTTCCGGCATAAACAAACGCAAGAATTCTGCATATCGTTATTACAATGCTTAAGCGTGTAAATAACGTGCTAAAATGAACTAAGAGAGAGAGAGAGAGAGAGAGAGAGAGAGAGAGAGAGAGAGAGAGAGAGAGAGAGAGAGAGAGAATAACGGATGAGCAGTCTATCTAATATATATACTTGAAATTCACACTTCCGGCATAACCCTTGTACGAATTTCGCATATCATTATTATAAAGCTTAGAAATGAAATTACGATCTAGAATAACCTGAGAGAGAGAGAGAGAGAGAGAGAGAGAGAGAGAGAGAGAGAGAGAGAGAGAGAGAGAGAGAGTTGCAAAACTAAATGATGTAAGCGAGTCATATATTAAAAACAAAAGTCGTTAATATACTTGAAATTTTACACGCAGTCATAAGAATGTTTAATAAGTATATTAAAATAAATAAATCACGAAAGAGAGAGACTTGGAGGCCAAATCCAATCAAAATTCCCTCTTTTCCTCTTTGACACCCCAAAATAATATTTTTAGAGCCTGATATCCAACCCGAAGAAACCTAATATTGAGAATACTGAAGAAATATTGGAGTCAAAAACGCTTTATAACCCTGAATTGAAAACTCACCCTACCTCCACCCTCCCTTCCACCCCTCCCCCCTCCCCCCAAACACCTCCACACGGGGAGGGACGAACTGCGTTAAACTCCACGGTGAAATTACACCACATTTCATTTAAGATTGAATTTAGGCTTCAACAAATAATTCATGTTTCAGGGAATGGAGTCTTGCTGATTTCCAATGGATTGCGAATAAGTCGAAAATTTCGTACGTATATGCATCAAGGAGATGAATTTTATGAAAATGATTCATACCACTGCTCTCTGATACAGCATTTTGACCAGGCAAGCTTGCAAAAATGTGAATATTTGCCTCACATTATTTAGAGGCGCTTTTGAACGCGGATATTACTGCTTTGCGTCAGGACAGAAGGAATTTTTTTTTCTCTGAAAAGGAATAGAATAAAATGTGTTTCAGGCATTAATATAAGTGCGTTGCCGAAATCCGTGAAATTAAACATGTATGTTATTCTCCTGCTATATTAAACAAGACTTTCAGCGTTGTAATATAGGCAGTCGCTATCGTAAAAGATCTAATGTATATATGTATATATACTATATAATATATATATATACACATATATATATATATATATATATATATATATATATATATATATATATATATATATATATATATATATATATATATATATATATATATATATATATATATATATATATATATATATATATATATATATATATATATATATATATATATATATATATGTGTGTGTGTGTGTGTGTGTGTGTGCATGTATATAAATATAAATATAATAAATACATACGATATAATATACTCTATATATATATGTGTGTATATATATATATATATATATATATATATATAT
>NC_089781.1:25297880-25307880 GCF_040412425.1 Macrobrachium rosenbergii
TGATTCATTCAATTCAACATTGATTCATATTAATCTGTAATTAATATGAAAGAAAAAAAAAACAGAAAAAATAAGGTTCATTTCAAGGTTATTTCTCCAGAAACGATTCCATGGATTTTCCCGACAAATAATAATTAACTGATTCTAAAATTGAACGAATTCCTCCGTATTTTAATTTTTTTTTTCTTTACTCACTACCTTAGAGACTTCATACTCGATCAAAGGATTCTGATGTCAAGCTTTCACATTTTCTTAATAAAAACCTCGAGTACCTGACGTCAGTGTAGATGTAATATCACGCAGACTTGGGATACATCGTCAAAAAGAAAGAAAGAAAAAAAAAAGAAAGTAACACGTTTGCTCTTAAACATCGAAATCAAGCGTACTCTCCGGAAAGACTAGACCAACCTTTCTCTCTCTCTCTCTCTCTCTCTCTCTCTCTCTCTCTCTCTCTCTCTCTCTACCATTGTTATATGATGATGACGAGAAAGTACCCAAGAATCGCCCTCAGACCCAAAGCTTAGCAACACACGGTGCAGAACCAACAAACGCACACAAATTGCTTTCATGACGTAAAACAAATATAAAAAAAAAAAAAAAAAACACCAGCAACAAACAACTGTATCACACATACCCACTAGGACCGGAACCAGTTGCAGCCAGCGTGCGGGCGGGCGGGCGGGCGGGCGCCCCCTGAGCAGACATTAACATGAAAAAAGACAAGTGAACAGCCGCCATGGGTGAGCTAATTAAGCTGGAAGAGGCCTGCGCATTATTTTGCGAGGGAGACCAATTAACCGATATTGATTACACGCCGCCGTGCCATTTGAGGGGCAATTAAGAGAGAGTTAACTGCGGTCATAAATACCCAACTTAAACTCGCAGCGTTCAAAAATGAAAAGGGTCATAATAAAAGGTTGCAATTAACTGAAAGGGGGAATTACCCATATTAACCGGTTGGCCTTTTAAATTTTTTTTTTTTTAAATAAATTGCAAATGCCTTCCCCCCAGAAAGACTGTTTTAAAACATTCGGGTTGTTAAGCTTGCATCAGAGGGTGTTTGCAATAGACAATGTTATTCCAGTGAAATTGTTTTCAATTAGCAACGTATTTCATTTTTCCTTGAAGGGAACAAAAGAGCGAGATTAGTGTTTTTGCATCATCAGGAATATAATTATTCTTATTATCATTAATGATTGTTATTATTATTATTATTATTATTATTATTATTATTATTATTATTAATATTATTTATTATTACCATTATTATTATTATTATTATTATTATTATTATTATTATTATTATTATTATTATTATTATTCAAAAGATGAAACCCATTCATAAGGCACAAGCCCATCAAAGGGGTCACTGACTTGAAATTCAAGCTTCCAAAGAATATTATGGTGTTCATTAAGAAGAATTAAGAGGGGGCAAAGGGAAATACAAAAAGAAGAGATCCCACTCACTTATTAAAAAAGAAAAAATAATAAATTAACAAACAGATAAAAATGTATTGAAATATAACGAGAATAGCATTAGGGCAGCAACGCATTGCGTCTTCTCCTGAACTCCTGAAGTAGCATTATTTGATAAAATTTGATAAAGACCAACTTATTTCTGAAAATTCATTAACCTCCTGAACAATTCGGATACAATCGACTCGGGTACCACAAGACAATTCGGATAAAACGCTGCCCTAAAATGGAAAACTGCAGTATCTGCAAAAATTTTTCGAAATTGAGATATGCCACCTATGGAGCTCGTGGAAACACTAATACACAAGTTACTGCAGTTTCAGAATGATTCTTCAGTGCTTTCCACGAGTATTTAGGGGTCGCATTTGCAGTATCTGCAAAATCAGGAGTAAGGCAAGGGAAAACTGCAGTATCTGAAATTTTTCTCAGTGTTGTATTTTTGCAGAAACTGCAGTCTTCCAGTTTAGGGCAGAATAGACCCAGGTAAGAGTTGCGTGAATTAAGAAGAAGAATACATAAGTGGATGAGAAGAAATGAAAAAAATAACCAGTATAAAGGATAACTAAAGTGAAGGACGTAGATATGATAGTGTAGAGAACTGAAAACTTTAAAAAATATATATTTCACGCATTCCAAATACAGAAATTAAATATACACATTCTAGGTTTATATGAATCTCAAATGCGAACTGGCACACATCAAATGCTAATTCTGATTATGTATGACCAGTAGGCTCGTTTTAAAATAAAATACTACACAGATTTTTTTTGCATCCATATGTATGTGTATATATGTATATACATATATACACAAACACACACACACACATATATAATATATATATATATATATATATATATATATATATATATATATATATATATATATATATATATATATATATATATATATATGTATGTATGTATATGTATATGTAAATATATAATGATCGTGTGAGCAGCGTAACGCGCGCGGTAAAGGCACACGAGAGAGAGAGAGAGAGAGAGAGAGAGAGAGAGAGAGAGAATTTTTTTTTTTCATATCGATCCTCTTTCACAGCCAATTCTCAAACAGCACCAACACATTTCCACAAAGAAAAACTATCGGTAGGCTGGAAAGATTTTTTTTTACTCGTATAACCTTTTGAAAAAAAAAAAAAAAAAAAAACTAATGATAATGAAAGCATCAAAGGTTCAATATCGCTCCGGTCAAGTTCTCTCCACGGCCGATCAAAGAGATTCGGACAACGGCGGCTGAGGAGGGATCGAATTGCCCAAAGCAATTCAAGAGGACGAAAAACTCTCCGGGAATGAGAAGTAACGACGCAGGCACGACAGAGGAAGCTTTCTCTCGACCTTTATTCAGTTATTAATTCATTCATTCAGCTTTTCACTCACTTATTAGTGACGTTATTTATCGGCCTTTGTAACTTTACAGTCGTGGTCTTTGGGGTTGTATCACAGTAATAATAATAATAATAATAATAATAATAATAATAATAATAATAATAATAATAATAATAATAATAATAATAATAAACTTTAAGGTCATGGTCTTTGGGGTTGTATCACAATAATAATAATAATAATAATAATAATAATAATAATAATAATAATAATAATAATAATAATAAATAATAATAATAGAAGAAGAAGAATAATTTTCTACACTTCCACGAATTATCACGCAAACCTTTCAATAATTATATGCATACCACTCAATAAACATGCGCAAACCTCTCAATATATACATCCAAACCTCCCAATAAATATATGCCTTTCAATAAATATAAGCAAACCTCTCAATAAATATACGCAAACCTTTCAATAAATATACGCAAACCTCTCAATAAATACACGCAAGCCTCTCAATATATATCCAAACCTCTCAATAAAACATCTTTCAATAAATATAAGTCAAATCTCTCAATAAATGTACGCAAACCTTTCAATAAATATACGCAAGTCAGGTGAATATACGCAAGCCTCTCAATAAATATACACAAACATCTCAATAAACCTCGTCAAGAAACTCCACTTTCGACCAACACCAGTCGGGTGACAACTTGGTGCCCAATTCACTTCTGCGTCCAACCTAGTGAAAGAAACTCCATACAAAATGAGGTTAATTACAGGTTAATTACAGTCGACGGACAAAAAATAACGGTAAATTCTTGATAAGCGACCAAAATACTATAGGAACAATCAATTTCTAAAGTAATACTCCGTGCGGAGCTATTGCTTAGTACTATCTCTAATACTACGGTGCTCTGCTTTCAAAGTAAATGGCTAATTAGGCCTGAATCGTTTAAGTGTTTTCATATTTTCAAAAAATGCTGCCATCACTACCAATGCTGCTGTCAATGAAATGATAATAATGTAGTCACCCAAACTATACCATTTTCTTTGATATCAGTATACGCTCATTTTCTGTATATACTACGTATAGCTACAACAAAGTCAAATACGTCGCCGTTACCTTCGAAGTCAGAAGCAAAAGTGAAAAGTGATTAATAAAGCCATTAATAAAGGACTTATATAAAAACAAAGACAATGCATTTAAATGAAAGCCTTTGAGCACTTGATATCATGAGTAGAGTGCTTAATATCTTCTGGGTGGAGGTAACAGAGCAGACAAGCATAAATAACTTCGCTTAGGCTTATATTCGCTAATCAGATTTATCATGATTCTAATTTTTCGACTTATGCCTGCGTCGTACCGTCGTTATTTAGCATCTTTATCACCAAATATGATAAAAGTTGAAACAATTTGATTTGTTAAATGATACATCCAACGAAAATTTAAAAGTTTGCTGAATAATAGAACAGCTTAGGCCTATATGAAATTAACAAAAGATTTCATTAAGGCAATGGTTCCAAATCATACAATGAATCTAGAGGGTTGGCTGAGCAGCAAAATTGCAGAGATATAATTGCGTCGTTTTAATCCACAGACTCTCACCTCCCAAAATATGACTTCAAAAAACTGACAAGGGAGCATCCCATACACCTCGCATTTCTAATCAGTTAGCAGATCTCTCTCTCTCTCTCTCTCTCTCTCTCTCTCTCTCTCTCTCTCTCTCTCTCTCTCTCTCTCTCTCATCTCTCTCTCTCTTCTCACCCTTCATAAACAACTCTGAACGCTGTCTAGAAATCTACAAATTTTAGCACTTCCGTCCAAAGTTTAAAGGTTTAAATGCAGACTTCCCTTTTCTGAAACTGGAACCATATGAAGACCATTTTCCAATTAATTAATCAAAGTAGGTGAACGATAATTTTTTTTTTTTGTTCAGTGGGAATTTATACAAACAAAAGTATGGCTGTAGGCCTACTATGCTGCCCTAAAATAGAAGACTGCAGTATCTGCAAAAATACAAAACTGGGAATGATGGCAGATATTGCACTTTCCCCTTGCCTTACTACTGATTTTGCAAATAATGCAAATGGGACCCCCTGAATACTAGTGGAAAGCACTGAAGAATCATTCTGAAACTGCAGTAACTTGTGTATTTTGTGTTTCACGAGCCCAATAGGTGGCATATCTCAATTTCGAAAATTTTGCTGATACTGCAGTTTTCCATTTTAGGGTGGGTCACTTATTGGGATAAAATATGGGAGATTTTGAAATCTTTTCCACAACGTAAACTCACTCCTTACTGCCATCGAATCTAAATCTGAATTGAGAATGGAGATGGGCTAACATTCCTAGGTATGATTGCATTTAACATTATCGAATAAATATAATGTTAAAGTATTCAGAAAGGCAGACATTGCGAGTTCATTTTGTATGGGACACGACAGACCTGATACTGCACACCATCTGAAACTCCAACCTCACTGTTAAGCCTTAAACATATCATTGAACAGGCCACTGACAAATTAACTGTTATTGACTATATACACACAGCAATACAAATCATCAACGAAGCTTCAACGGAAGACACAGGAAAAGGTTAAGAAATATTTCGGAGAGAAACAGTCTTTCATTTCCACTTATCCAAAGGACTTAAGGGTCCCCACATACAAGTATAGAAAAACAAGGAGGGTTTGTTACCGGGTGTTCCTAATATCTGTTGTAATGAGCGCGGAAAAGATATATATACTTAAATAACCTCAAGAATTTTTCACCTCGTCCGGGGCTGCATCAGCTGGGAGGCCTCTACCCTCTTGTTTGAAAACTCCTGCACATTCAAAATAGCAAAAAAAAAAAAAAAAAAAAAAAAAAAGGAAGCTGCAGTTATTAATAAAACGTACAGTATAACCTTATCATTATAAAACATACAGTGTGAATTTATAGGTAGGTATTGAAAAGTAGGTTTAGTAGACCAGACCCAGCTGCGACCAACCCTAAACACCCAACGAACCCCTGCCATCCCAGAAAATTCCAAATTATATTTACTCCATCTTAATCCTTGCAACAGTCTCGTCCTTCGATTGTACTAATGCGTACAGTAATCTCTTTCACAGCAAAATGTTCTGAGAATATTTCAGATACCTGCATAAAAGTTCAAATCCTCAAACATATTCCAAAGTGTTGAAATGACTAATTGTACCACTAGGAAATAAAGAGTATAACGCTCTCTGGTTTCATTTTTAAGTTACATCTTCTAAACGACTCATGCAAAATAGTGGAAATTTACAATACACCACACACACACACACACACACACACATATATATACAGTATATATAAGTAACAACATATAATATGGAAAAATATTGGACTCTGACGCTGAGGAGGAAGGAGCAGCCACCTCGTTTGTGAGAAAGGTCACACAAGTCATGTTTGTCCACTGCAGGTAGGCTCTCGCCTTGGCAAACTATCTTCCTTAAAATCTATAGAATTTACACATTTATTTTGAAATATTTGGTTCAGTTATAAACATTCCCAAGCTGATATTCATATAAAATAACATATCTTTTTAGCACTTATCCAATAGATGTTTTCACTTGCATGAACGAAAATGGCGTTGCTCCCCTGTGCATATCTTATCAATTTTTTTTATACTGTTCTAGATCTCTTCGTCTGACCAGAATAAAAATTGTCACATGAGTGGTTGATTGATTGATTTATGGCTACTAAAACTGGCGTTACAGTCACATGACTGACATGCGATTTGATACATACATCCTTGAACGAGAGCGTTCATTATATGTCATTTGTTTATTGTGTTATTTCTCTGAAATACTACAGGAACTCTAACACCAACATTACAAATCAAGTAAAGGAATCAGTCTTCACACCCTTGTTTTAAAGACCACTGAATATATTGAATATAGAACTGAATACAGAGTTTAGGCCAAAGGCCAAGCACTGGGACCTATGAGGTCACTCAGCGCTGGAAAGAAAATTGAGAGCAGGTAGGTCTGAAAGGTGTAACGGGAGGAAAACCTCAAAGCAGTGGCATTATGAAATATTTGTTAAGAGAAGGTGGATAGCGAGATGGAAGATAGATAATATGAATGGAGGTACAGTAAAAGTACTGAAAGCAGTTGCAGCTGGGGGCCGAAGGGACTCTGCAAGGAGCCTTTAGTAATGCCTACGGGAACTGATTGATGATGAAATCACTGTAATCAGAAATACAGACAAAAAAAAAATCAAAATATCCTGACACTGTTCTTATAATAATATTTTCGAATATCCATCTCCTTAGCTTGTAGAGTTAGTGGTCTAAAGTCTTTATTTGTTACAAAATAAAGTTCCAATTTTAATAACCGATTTTGTTATCCGTACATCTCTATTCATTTCCTCTTGGTTTTTCATATATGCGCACCTTTCCGGGCAATTCATTCTGGGAAAACTTGCCAAGCAGTTCATGTCTTTTCTGTTTGTTCCATATGAACGTGTAAACACTACTGGCAATGACAACAATCTACTGCAATTGGTTTCACTAACCAATGACAATCTCTTTCAATTGGGTACAATCTAAGCAACGGCACAAAGTAAGGAGCGCTGTTCATGATCGACTAGCCGCGTCAGTTCAAAGATGGATCGCTTTAGCCGATCAACACCGTATGATCAGACAGATAAGATAAAACCACTTTCACGCTGTGTCGTGAATTACTAAATAACCATCGATGTATGTATGATAATATTTCATTTATAATCTTTCATTATAAAATTCACGCATGGTACTTATCCCTAATGGCAAGATCATTGTACATTATTATTCCAACAATTATTGCTATTTTATATTATCTTGCTGCTTTTAGCTTTAAATCACGATATTTCAACATACTTGGTGAAAACAAATAAGTTTCTAGAGCAACTTGGCGAGCTACGAACTAAGCCTGGCAAAATGCCCAATGTTTACAGAGCCCGGATAGCTCAGTCGGTAGAGCATTAGGCTTTTAACCTAAGGGTCCAGGGTTCGAGTCCCTGTTCGGGCGTAAAGGTTTTGTTCTACACATTCAAAGCTTATTCTGATGAAGCCTAAAACTGAACCAACGCCACATGATAAATAACAGGCAAACTGTAAATACATGTCTGAAACGGCAATCACCAGTTCAGGCAAATTAATGCTCAAGCCTTCAAAGGCACTTATTCCTGACACTGCATTATGGTTATGGAATCCCGTATACAACTGATTCCAAAAGAACAGGAATCTGGCATTCACAATTTTTGTGCAACTTGAAATTGTCCCCAGTTTCCAAGTTCATAGGCAAGTCACTTAATGTTTTCTTTTTCTGCAAGGACTCCTCTGTGAACGACTGTCCTACCATAAAAAAAAAATAAATAAAAATAGCCAAGATGTGAATTGTGTTAGCCTATAGGCTACCAAAATATGGAGAAAAGGTCCTTTTAATCCACAAAACAAGTTTTATACAATAAAACCCAAAAACAATGCATTTTTATTTTTACTGCATGGGATACAAAACAACCTAAACAATCAGTTTCGAACGCATTCAGGATAGGAAGATAAAAAGAAAATAAAAAGGTCCTCTCCCATGAGCCTAGTAAAACAAACATTTCCTGAAAAAAAATAAATAAAAATCTTTTAGCCAAGATGTCGTTTTTGTGTTTTTATGACGATAAATCTACTAGTTTTAAGATTCAGATAAAATATGGAGAACAAGTATCAAAACTAAATTTACAGTTATCTCCAGCAGTGAGTTTTATGAAAACAAATAAAACCTAAAAACGCTCGTTTTCTTTTATTTTTATATACATATGAACTCCTTTATTTACAAAGAATGGCATGGGCTAAATACAAAACAACCTAAACAATCACTCTTTCAAGAACGCCTATAATTCAGGATAGGAAGATAAAATTGAAAATAAGGACCGGGTTATGAGCGACATACTGGCTGGATGTTAACCTTACTGAGATAAATGTACAGAATCTTGGAAGATGTTATTAGCCACACGGACAGGTAAAACAAACATCTGTGTTTGTCGGCAGACAAAAATTATATTAATATATGAATGAAACATACATCAGTGGAATCTTTTCTACGGGCCAAAAACATGAAATTCAAGACAGATTAATGGATACAATGGTAATTTGAAATGACGTCTTCACAAACAGAAACATAACAGTTTGATACTAGATTTTGGAACATGAGTACATGATGTCAGACGTTAAGACAACAATGCTTAGGGAGCAGAATATTGTATGGTTACGCGCTCTGAAATGACGATACAAACACGTGTTTGGAAAGCGTCGGGCTTTACTCTCCCCAAGACGTGCGTAACGTCTGATTGAGACGGCAGATGTTCCCCCCACAAGCGAGGCATCGATGCGGAAATTGTCAGTGTATTAGCTCGAAGGGCTTGGGCTAGGGGGCGGGTAGGAGGCTGAAGGGCGGAAAATCGGGAGGAAGCTGGTTGAAGGGTGACGTCGGATGATCCTTCGGTGGCCGGCTCGAGGGCTGAAGGATGAAAAAGCTCGAGAGGGGCGGCGCGCTGAAGGATGACGTGGCTTTTCGTTTCAGCTTTTACAGTCGTTTCCTGGAGGGCGGCTTCAGGTTTCCTGGAGGTATCAGGGCTCGGTGGTGGAGTGGGTCAACGGACTAATACTGAGAACTCAGGAACGGCGGGAAACAGCGATAAAGGGTCAATCGGCGCGTGGGTCGTCATCTTGGGTCGGCGGGTTTTAAAGTGTAAGGACCGGGTTATGAGACATACTGGCTGGATGTTAACTGGTTTATTGGTTGTTCCTTACTGAGATAAATGTACAGAATCTTGAAGATGTTATTGACGCGTGCGAGCTAAACGGACAGGTAAAACGGACATAAAGGTTCGATCTGTGTTTGTCGGCAGACAAACAGATGGCGATATAGACATGATTATATGTGATTTCAGTATGAAATTCACATATGGCCAATTCATGAGATTCAAGACAGATTAATGGATACAATGCAATAGCATAATAAATGTGAAATGGAGAGACCTTTGGCGTCTTTTCACCAGTTTGATACAGAAAATTCGTTGCAGTACATGATTAGAATGCTTGCATGGCAATCTAATTGACGTTAAGACAACAATGATATTGGTTGAAATCGCGTTCCTGTAACGCTCCTGT
>NC_089781.1:25312880-25352880 GCF_040412425.1 Macrobrachium rosenbergii
CTCCTTACGAGACCCATCATCACGATTCAATTCTGAAGATCAGTCATTCAGCTGTTGACGACAAACCTCGTTCATTAGCTCGTAAGGAAGGTCGTGTTTTTAATTCTGTTTGTCGGCTACAACATGAGAAATAATGGCTCTCATTAAATGGGATTATATGAGAAGATTACCTAATGTTCCTTGATTGGTTAGGCTTACGATGGATTCTGAGGTCTATGTCCAGATATAGATCCTGACTTATTATCGCGTTGTATTAGTGCTACTGCGATTGATGTGTATTTAAAAAAAATGGCATCCTCCTGCTGTTTGACAAATAACCCATAAATGATGCGAAGTATGTGGATAACGAGGCAATTACTGCCACTTACTTTTCCGTAGATCATTTCAGTCTATCTATAAGTAAGCAGTATATTATTTCATCTGCCGCAATTCAATATCTTTCTCACCCACATCTACAAACTTACTGTGATAATCTACTGCTTCTGCATATTTCATCTGTACTTCAGCTAACAATTTAGCTATCATGCCAAATGCACTAATCTATTGCACACACGTACACATGAATATACGAACGAAGATATATATATATATATATATATATATATATATATATATATATATATATATATATATATATATATATATATATATATATATATATATATATATATATATATCCGGTAGCGGGAAACGAACCCCTAATTAGGGACCCGGGTTCGTTTCCCTGTACCGGACGTCAGAATTTCTTCATATTTCTTGTGCTTGGATCTTAAGGGTTTGTAGTGACGACAAGCGTATCCAAAAAGTGAGACGAATTCGAGAAAGCTAAGAGGGCATTGTGGCTATTACAATTACACATACATATATACACACACACATATATATATATATATATATATATATATATATATATATATATATATATATATACAGAGAGAGAGAGAGAGAGAGAGAGAGAGAGAGCGAGAGAGAAAGAGAGAGAGAGAGAGAGAGAGAGTAGAAGCCAAGGAGGAGGAGCCGCCATTTGTAAACTGACCAAACGAGACTTTGGCCCGCGTGAAAAGCCACGTACAATAGGCGTCGCTTTGCTGCAAGAAATCGAGGTGTATAATTTTCATCTAAGTACACGTTTGCGACTCAGGTCGCCGCCCAGAAGATTTACGAGCAGTGACAAGGGCCCCAGCCATTATTAATAATAAGCTGATATAAATTAGTCTGATATGCATGGATATACTTCCCCGAACATTGGCGCTGCTTCCCCGTTGGGCTAAATGCCGCGTCATTAGAGGGTTATCATGTTATGGCGGTGGTCAATTATGGCCACCCGCGCGCTGGTGGAGTCTGAGAGGGGTACTTCTTCATCTCCCGACTCGTTCTACTCCTTCAGGAGGATCCAGTGACGACAGCGCTTCGTCAGCGGCATGAAAACGCCCCGAGAGGTCTTTGAAAGAGACAGATGGGTCTGTCTGAAATTAATGTTTCCCCTTTTACTGCTGTACTTCCCACTTTTTTTATGTCCTGAGTATTAAAAAAATAATGTTTACCTAAGGGGGAACTGGGCTCACTTCTATCGCCCTTCAGCTGAAGTTTCTGTCTCCAAAGGAGCGTTTTCTCTGCTATAAAAGTAAACCCTACTTGTGTCCTTGTTGGTTGCGAAGATGGTGCTTCATGGGAGAGGGAGAGAGAGAGAGAGAGAGAGAGAGAGAGAGAGAGAGAGAGAGAGAGAGAGAGAGAGAGAGAGATTGAAGAAACTGTGACGTATCCGTATCACAGTTTCGTAAACATATGGCATTCCCATTTGGGACCTAATTTCAATAAAATGATTACAAGAAACTTGAGTTTCATTAATAATAATAATAATAATAATAATAATAATAATAATAATAATAATAATAATAATAATAATAATATATGTGACGCAGCATCAGCACAATTCATTTTATACATAATTATTTGTATTTAGATAATAATTATAATAGCAAAAATGCTAACCTGTCACATCAAAGGAATAAAATGACGATTGAAATCAACACTGATGTTTTGTCCAAATATATCGACTTCTTTACAGAGTTCTCAAGAATACTGAAGCCCTCATTATCAATAAGAGTTTGAAATCTATCTGTATAAAGCTAAATATAATTTGACTAAAGAAATATACCTCAAAATAATACAGTAGTTAAATGTTCTTGTCTGGATTAAGATGTTCTGTTTCTTAATACAATTAAAAATTATTATTTCCTTTAAACTGGAAGTTTGAAACAAACTGATGCAATAGTTTCCATGCCGTTATTCTCTTTGGGATTTTTTTCACTATTACCGTTCGTGGATCTTTATTAAAATAATCTCTCTCTCTCTCTCTCTCTCTCTCTCTCTCTCTCTCTCTCTCTCTCTATATATATATATATATATATATATATATATATATATATATATATATATATATATATATATATATATATATATATATATATATATATATATACATACTGTATAATGTGTGTATATATCTCTCTCTCTCTCTCTCCAAAAGCTAACGTTTTCTCAAGTTTTCTTTCTCCCTCCCCTCGTGAAATATAACCGGAGCGTCGAGTCCAGAGCAAAATATAAATTCAACCTGGAAATTCGTGGGGCCTTCTATAATCCCCTCATCTCCCGTGACACGGCTCATCGATGGCAAAGGGTTGATATTATAATCACAGCGAATTATGGGCGATATTTATTAAGATGCGCCTCGCTGGCGTTACTCATCGCTTGCAAGCATGAAAGCAATCGAAAGCAGCCCTCCTCGTATCTCCGCCGGGCCATCTAATTCATTAGACAGGGAAATTTGGCCCGTGGGGATCTCGCCCTCGGTACGTGGACCTCTTTAACGAGAGAGAGAGAGAGAGAGAGAGAGAGAGAGAGAGAGAGAGAGAGAGAGAGAGAGAGAGAGAGAGAGAGGCATGCTTTTACCCGTTTCGATGATGGCATTGTTCCAGAAGTCAGTACCCTTTCATTTCTCAGTATGTACTGGAGGATAAGGTTGCCTACCCATGCCCACCTCCCATGGCCAACACCCACTACGATCGACTAAGTCTCAGGTATGTAATTCACTGCTGGAGTCAACGAAAACACAGTTGGTTTGAACTGGATGTGTTTATATAGTTCTGCCCTTGCATAGGACTCTGTTAAGTAAAGTATTCTTGCTGGAGTGGCAACTAGCTCACAGGGCTCAATTATGTGTGTGTATATATATATATATATATATATATATATATATATATATATATATATATATATATATATATATATATATATATATATATATATATATATATATATTAGGTAATTCATCCTAACGTCCAGGACAATGGTATACCACTCACTGGCGAATCACACTATTTGCGTGAGGCCATCTCAGCAAGGGCGCCATCTTATGTATCATCTGATTTTAATGATTTATTTCTTAATTTTAGGGATAAGTTGTAGTTGATATTGAAGAGCACTTAGCGTAAAACCAAAACGATGTCACAAACGCACCAATAGTGTATGGAGTACTACAGCAAACTAGGGGTGAAGCCGCTCGAATTTTTTAGGGTACTGGTGAATACTTTACTATACTAAGACTGACACCAAAAACCATTACCAGCATAAGGACCAGTCCTCAAACGACGCAGAATGCCCATTTTTTTCAAGGGAATTCTGCAGTTCCTCCCCGATCCCAAATATCCCTTCTTCTACCATTTTGTAGAAAGGTCAACAACTTCACTCCACCGAGCCTCCATCATTCCCGCTGCTCTGCTATCCAACTAATCTTTCTTTTTTTCTATATATTTCCTCTCATGCACGTTCCTGCCTCAATCTCCCTCATCGCTTTCTACCTTCGTCCCCCACTCTCTCTCTCTCTCTCTCTCTCTCTCTCTCTCTCTCTCTCTCCTTAACTCATACCCATCGTTATTTGTTTTCCCTCTCCGCCTCCCTGGAAGACATCGAGATAACCTTGAGTCGAGAGAAGAAACAGAGAAGAGAAGAAGAAGAAAAATAATGGACAAGGAGCAGTGCATTATTTTATGCCTCGTTGATAGCGTCATCATGGCCCCCATAAGTCAGGGGTCCTTGATGATGGCATAATTGGGGACCCGGTCCGCGTAAATTCCAGTCGTGCGCTGATACCCTCCGTCAGACGGATCTTCCCCTTTCCGCCTTCCTCCCGGCTCGACTGACTGCGACCGCGTCCGAGCGGCCCTTGCGATGATATGATATAGAGAGAGAGAGAGAGAGAGAGAGAGAGAGAGAGAGAGAGAGGAGAGAGGATGGGTGGTACTTTTCGAATATGTATTGTATATGCTTGGTCATTAATAGGCTATACTTTTACGTGAATATGTCGGGTTTTAAATTCATTCTCTAATCCCTGCATAAGTTGTGAAAATTATATATACTTTATATATAAACATAAACAATTAAATTATGTACCTGGTAGTTAAACAACTGGGGCGGATAAAACCTGGTTTGAAAAGGAACAAGGATAAAAGTTGTATGGCGAAATACATACATACATATACATACATCCATATATATACATACATAAATACTTATTCTTATTTATACACACACACATATATATATATATATATGCATATATATATATATATATATATATATATATATATATATATATATATATATATATATATATATATATATATATTTCCATCACCAATCCATGGATATTTGCTGAAACCAATAAATTCTCCGTGTTCACTGCGCAGCAAAAAAAAAAAAAAAAAAAAACTCTAAAGCGAATCCCGGAGTAAGCGCAGGTGCCTCTGAACATCTCGTGCCCTTTTCATGCCCATTTGCCAGTGGGCAACCATTTGTCTGACTACTGCCACGGGGTATGAATGTACACAGCCAATCGACCGTCCACATTTAACGATATATTCTGCTGTTCTTTCGTCTTTGTTCTTATTCCCATTATCGTATATTTCTATCCTTTTCGAGAATCGTCGACTTATTCAGTTAAGGAAATGAAGAGAGAGAGAGAGAGAGAGAGACTGACTCCAAGCGGCGGGTGTCTCTCAGATCCGAGTCGGAGCGTCCATGCGAAGGCCTCTCTTGACTTGTTACCCGAAGAAGACCATAATTTGCGTTCGAGTAATTAGAGTCCCGATAAAATTCTGTTTTCTTCTTCCGCGATTTATTTTTTTATTAAAACTTCATCGTGTGGGGGAAAATAAGAGGAGAAAAATTCCGGAGCTCAAACGCCGCAAGTTGGCCTTTTGAAACGCTTGGTCAATTGCTTCTTTGTCTATGCGTTCGGAATCTCTCTGTTCGCGCCGGCTATCCGAAGCGACGGCGCATGTGCATGAGAGCGCCTGAGAGCGCGCAAAATGTATTTTTTTTTTTTTTATTTTTGTTTTTGTTTCTTACTGCAACCGGCATTCGATTCCTCATTTTATATTCTTAATGCTTTGACTATAAATAGGAAGAAGTACCGATTACGGAATGGGTCTTTGAGTTCCAATTTTATTATTATTATTATTATTATTATTATTATTATTATTATTATTATTATTATTATTACATATAGGTAGTAGACCCTCTTTCAAGCACAAATGGCTGAGGTAATCTTGAGTTCAATTTCGTTAATATTATTATTATTATTATTATTATTATTATTATTATTATTATTATTATTATTATTATTATTATTATTACATAAATATAGGTAGCAGGCCTTCTATCAAACATAAATGAATTGAGCTTCAGTTTAAATTTCGTTATTATTATTATTATTATTATTATTATTATTATTATTATTATTATTATTATTATTATTACATAAATATAGGTAGCAGGCCTTCTTTCAAACATAAATGAATTGAGCTTCAGTTTAAATTTCGTTATTATTATTATTATTATTATTATTATTATTATTATTATTATTATTATTATTATTATTATTGCATATAGTTAATAGACCCTCTTTCAAACACAAATGACTGAGGTGATCTTGAGTTCCAATTTCATTATTATTATTATTATTATTATTATTATTATTATTATTATTATTATTATTATTATTATTATTATTATTTTCTGTCTTTCTAATAACCGAAAGATAGAGAAAACTCTGTATAAATAACATTAAACTACACATTATTATTATTATCATTATTATTATTATTATTATTATTATTATTATTATTATTATTATTATTATTATTATTAAACAATACATCATTCCAAACATACTGAGTTTGGTTGATCTCTTCAAAGTTATGATAAGGTTAACATTAAACGAAGCACTCAGCCTTATCAAATTATAATGCTTTATAATTTAATCAAAGCTATTCTATTTAAATCAGCTTCCAAATATTTGTCTCCCAAACACCCAACCTCGTAAGATTATACAGCGATTTATACTTTTACCTAAGCTATTCTATTTAAATCATCTTTTAAATTTTTGTGTCTTCCACCCACCCTATTATTTGCTTATATCAAATTTCGCTGAATCTTCTACAAAAAACTTTTTCAGTATTACAGAAGACTTTAAAAAAGACTTTATCAGAATTTCCAGACAAACATCAGCTTGCCGTGTAGGCTATACAATGAACATTCTACTAAAAAAAATGTTGAATAGTAAATCGCGGTTTACATTGCGAACATGTAGTTCCTGTTTCCCCTCCATAAAATAACTATGAGTAACCTCGTGTGTCCCATACAGTCTAATTAGAGCCCTAGTCTCTACATTAGAGCCCTAATCTCTACAAAGTAAATAAGGAATGCGGAGGCTTGGTGGGTGATGTAAAACGCGGTAATCAGGGATTTAGCCAATTTACAATTATAAATAAACACAATGTGTCCCTTATACAAGTTTCACAATGATGTTCAGTAATAGATTAGGCGGAATATTTGCCTGTGGATCGTTAACAAATTCATTATTCTTTTTATCATTATTTTTTACAAAGTCTAGAATTTTACTGGACACTGGAGGTCCGTGAATATATATATAAATGCCAATACATGGTTTTTGAGAATTCTTTATCGCAAATGTTGTTGTATTTACAAAAAGGAACAGCCTCCGACACCTGGTCGAACTACTGCAAGATATCTGGGAACAATTCACTGAAGGAAATTAATCATAAATATCAATGTGCCCACAAGCCTCCGAAATTTCTGTAATGAAGTCTGCAAACGAAGTATTAGCTTACAGAGAGGTCATTGTTGATTGGTTTCAGGTTAAGTTGGCCTAATGCCAGTACAAGGCCTTGCCTTAGGGCGGGCAGTAAGTGTGGTCAGGTGTGGAAGCATATATGAGGCTTGGTGTGGACCTCGGGACTATACAAACCAACCGCTACAGAGATTAAATGCTTTTGCTCTTCTTCTGCCCGTAGCCTTCATCTGGAACAGATCACTTTGAGCATAGATATTGGGACCTGTAGATAAAATCAAGTGCTGTTGGTGGTGTTTTAGACCAAGGTTGGATATATAACAGCACGGGCTCTTGCTCCAGAAGCATTCCCAAAATGGAAATGTTGATCTGGACC
Source organism: Macrobrachium rosenbergii (assembly GCF_040412425.1). NCBI lineage: Eukaryota > Metazoa > Arthropoda > Malacostraca > Decapoda > Palaemonidae > Macrobrachium > Macrobrachium rosenbergii. Next base: position 25,320,410 of record NC_089781.1, read on the forward strand.
TTATCGAAAGAGCTTGGAGTTAATCTTAGGTACACGGCCATCACGGCACTAACTGAAAGACGTGTCTTTAGATCCTGCTTATTTATGTTTTATTTTATTTTTTTTTTATTATTTGCCAGGATTTTGTCAGTTCATTTACCAACAGCATGCTCCATTCAATGAAAATCGTAATATTGCATTCTTTCAAGCACACTCCATTAAATGGCATTCATGTACCGAGTCGAAGGAACTTCTGAACAATCACTTCAAGAGATTACAAAATCTTTCTCTCGTTCTCAGGACCTATGTTATTTACACTGTCTCGAAAAGCAAACCAAAGTCTCAGTTTTTTGCCAATGCCCTTAAACCGTTCGAAATTAAGTTCCTGGTCTGTATTCGAATACCGAAAAGAGGAATGCTTGTTAACACTCCGTAGCTACATTCCTCCTCTGAAAAGAAGATTCCTCAGAGCGGAACGTATGTCCGCGGGCAATGTGCGGAAGAACAGAATGTATGATAAGAATATACCTTCAGGGAATAATGCTTTTTATGAAAGTCTGAAATTATAATTTTATATCAGCCGCAAGGAATTCTGTTGTTAAGCAAATATTTATACCTCCTTCGATGTAGGAAGGTCTTCTTAGAATGAAGATCGTATTCAAGAAGATGGGGTAAGAAGAAGTTGAGAAATCACATGCGCCATATTTGTATATTTTATTTTTCAAAGTTAGCCCTTTTCCCACTTAGTGGGTGAGACTAGAGTGTGCTAACCTTCCGGTTCTCATCAGTTCTTTTGGAATAATGTTGCTATTCGTGAGACCTCTTCGAGACGGGCTGCAACCCACTACGCCGACTGACCACCAAATACCATATTTACTATTCAAGTATTATTATATTTATATATATTAATACATATACATATGTATATATTATATATATATATTATATACATATACATATATATATATATATATATATATATATATATATATATATATATATATATATATATATATATATATATATATATATATATATATATATATATATATATATATATATATATATATGTGTGTGTGTGTGTGTGTGTGTGTATATATATATACATATGAATGTATGTACGTATCCATACATATAAACAACGAAAAAGCAATTTTAAAGAGCCCTACTAATTAAATTTTGTATGTCAACCCATATCATCCCAAGTACTTTTTTTTTTTTTCAAATTCTAAGGCAACTTCGACAAACTTATCACCGTAAAAGGATTATCAATCATAAAACTTCCCAACAGCTCTGCGACGCAGCGTGAAATTTCTCAACATCCTGCTGCATGAAAGTTATCACCATTAATTCACAAAAAAAGAAAAAAAATCACTATAACAATTTTTTTTTGGTTTATTTCTTTAAAACTGTGACTGTACGCTTGGTCTATACTATTTTCATTATAAGTGGTTACGTTAAATTATATATATATATATATATATATATATATATATATATATATATATACATATATATATATATATATATGAATATATATGTATATATATTATATATATATATATATATATATATATATATATATATATATATATATATATATATAGTATATATATATATATATATATATATATATATATATATATATATATATATATATATATATATATACTGTATATATAAACACACACACTAAAGTAATATCCGAGAAGAATATACTAAGAAGAAGATAACCTCTTGAACGCATATTTACACAGAACTATATCGACGAACATTCAAATTCATACTAAATCTAAAAAAAAAAAAAAAATGCTACTACAACTAAGAAGAATCATTTAGCTCCGCCTTGAGTCGTCTATTCATCTCTCCGAAGCTGAAAGCAGCTACCGATAAATCATTAGCGTCAAGCAAGCAAGCAAGCACACACAAGCGCACCATCGCCTCTGTCAAAAGAAGAATAGGAGAGGATCGCATTCGGAAGACTCGACGCCGATTTCCACAGCGGACGCGAAACTCCAACAACAAATACTTTTATTTTCAAACACCCGGACCTGAAACGAAAGCTATACCTGGCGCCAGGGCGATGATGGATGCGAGAGAGAGAGAGAGAGAGAGAGAGAGAGAGAGAGAGAGAGAGAGAGAGAGAGAGAGATGGAAAGGCAACGCGTGCCGAAAGCTTCTTCTTCTTCTTAGAGGAAAGCCATCAGGAATTATTCTACTACTATACGCTTTCATTCACTGACCGAAGGTGGGCCGGTGAAAAGGTATTCCTAATGATTTTTCGGCCAACCGTCACCGTTCTCTCTCTCTCTCTCTCTCTCTCTCTCTCTCTCTCTCTCTCTCCGGACCGTATCAGTCATCGGTTTTCGATTGTTTGCTGTCATCTGCCAATTTAGCCTACTGGGTCTGCCACCTGGAAAGGTAGTTTATGACCAAACAAACTCTCAACGGAACAATGCTATCTTAAAAGCACTATACAAATTGAGGTTCCCGGAGTTGCCGGCGGCCATTTTTTCTTAATCTGAACGCTATATTTCCATTACCGGAAGCACAAAAAATCATTCAGAGAATTTTGTACAGAGTGATGCTCCCCTACTAATTCTCACAAAAGACAAATTTAATTCAAACAAAACTGGTTTTAATTATACATAAGGTTATCAAATACAAACACATAAAGAGTCTCCTAAGTAAAGGACAATAAGTCGAAAGGCCTTGCAGCACTCCATTGCTTCTCTTTCCTTCGTTGATTTTGTCTTTATTTATATATTCTCCACGTTCCACATTTTCGTGATTCAGTTATACACAAACGCACGTATATATACAAGTACTACATAAATTTTTAAAAACACGTATTCATCTACGCTATACAAACCTTAGTGTGGCGTAAATTCTAGAAATGAAAATTCCAAACCAAATTCTCCGAGGAGTAAGTCATTCTTGCTATGAACTACAAAGACAATCTTGTAAAGAAAATACTGAGAACCTAATTCTTCGAGGAGAATTAGGTTCTCAGCATTTTCTTTACAAGATTGCCTTTGTAGTTCATATAGCATGAATGACTTGCTCTTCGAAGAATTAAGTTGGAATTTTCAATTCTAGAATTTAGGACACACTAAGATTCGTATAGCGTGGACGACTACGTGATTTTAAGATATCTATGCAGTACTTGTATATACGTGCGTTTGTATTTGAAACCGATAACCTTAGGTATAATTAAAATCAGTTTTGTTTGTAAAAGAAAATACTGAGGAGTTGTACGCCTCTGTAGGATCGAACCCGGGACAAAAGAGAAAGGACTGTGCTTGGCGTTAGCGGTCCCTGACCAAGTAAAATAGCCAAATTTTAATAAAACCTACAACAAAACCTCAGGAGACAGGTAATATAAAAATATACATAATAATCAATATTAAAATTCGTTTACCTATCTTTAGGAACATTCATTTTAACCTTGAGAGAAGTAGCACGGACTTCGGACAGCTAAAAAGCAGTTGATATGCCGTTATTAACCATTTCCGGTAAAGGAAAGAAGTAGGTTCAATGAATCGTCCGATTTGGATGACATTCGTTTTTCCCTTAAATGATAAATTGGAGCGTTTGCTTTTGTCTTTCTCTCTCTCTCTCAATTTCTCTCTCTCTCCTCTCTCTCCCTCAATCTCTCTCTTCTCAATCTCTCTCTCTCTCTCTCTCTCTCTCTCTCTCTCCTCTCTCTCTCTCTCTCTCTCTCTTCTCTCTCTCTCTCTCTCTTTCTCAAATCTCTCTCTCTTTCTCTCTCACCCTCAAATCTCTCTCTCTCTCTCTCTCTCTCTCTCTCTCTCTCTCTCTCTCATACGTCCTTTCTTAAGAATTATTTAAGTACAGCCGATATTGCTATAAAAAAAAAAAGGTGGGGCTGGGGATTGGATACAACAGAAATGAGTAATACCTTTTCGTTCTTCTTCCAGCCGGAAATTAATCGTCTGCAATCTGCATTTTCTGTTGTTTATATTTTCAATATATTTTTTCGTCGACTATTATTCTCCATGTAATTACTGTCATTTTTTACCAGTATTATGAATTCTATTTTTTCTCTACTTCTTCAGTAACTGTGTTGGTATTGCCGATTCTTCTTTTTATATATTATCATGTTACCTTACGTATCTAGATTGTGTGTATTGTATATTATTATAATATAATATAATATAATATTATTATTATTATATATTACAACAGTTCGCGTTTGAAAATGTATGTTAAAATCCCGTAGACTTTTCCACCCTCCATTTTCCGCGACTAGCTATAGAAGCAGTGTGTAGTGACTATCCATCGTTGTCTTATGAATATTTAGTCATTATTTTCTTATATGATAACTATTTATTATCATAGAGATGATTAAAAAATGATGGTTTTATAGGGGACCAGGGGAGGCAATTACCCCCGTCATGATAATAATGAAAATTTTTGATAATAAACATAAAAAAATATGAAAATGTAAGAAAAATAAAAAAATCTATTATAGAAATAATACAATTTTGAAAAAAAATATATATATATATATATATATATATATATATATATATATATATATATATATATATATATATATATATATATATATATATATATATGAAAATTGGTGCCCTCCCCATGAATTTTTCTGGATCGGCTACTGGTTTCGGCTTTTCAATTAGGCTCCCACGACATGGAACCAGAAATTCTCTAGCGAAACACAGATCAATCACAAATTGGACAAAAACGCTTTTGCAGATCTTAACAACAGAGGATACCTTGTCACTTTTATTCCATTTTCAAACTAAAATAACAACGTGATCTGATATACTTGTCATTTTTCATAAACCATGTAAAACTTTCAGCAAACTAACTAAAAGACTGACCAAGATTAACGAACTGTAAATTATTTCTATTGTTTTATTAGTTTAAGTTCCGGTGAAGCATATAATTAGAATATCAATGATCTTCTTGATAAAAAAAAATTGATTGAAGTTGAGAATGGTTAAGTTCAGTGCACCTCAAACCTTTCAATAGATACATCTTTGCCTTGTTAATATTCATTTACTATAAATACAGGCAGGCATGCGTTATGTAATAATAACGCAAAAAAATTATCAAAATTATTGACAGATTTTCATCATTTGCAATGTCACATTCAGAGAACAAATTTGTCTAGGCCAGTGACAATAACAAAACTGCGAAAAGACCTGCAATATTTTTTCTAATTCCTAACGGACTGGTTATATATCCAGAATACTAGAAACACACTAAATTACCAACGGCCATACTTGCAATATACTTTAGGAATGATATTGTTATATTTTTATGTAAGCGGCATACTTCAGAATAAGCCGCGAAAGTCTAAGGAAGTGAGGGATCTCTGAAAACCTGTCGAAACAGTTCCATAAATGGCCAATGCCAGGTACAACTCAAAAGTGCCTTGCTAATATTTATACATATATCATAGAATATATAAAACTTACACGAAAACAAGAAACTGGCAAATTTTTTGGTCACCTACAATCCATATACAATTATGTAACATTGATTTCCACTTATATGATCGTCTAATGGAACTCTCTCTCTCTCTCTCTCTCTCTCTCTCTCTCTCTCTCTCTCTATATATATATATATATATATATATATATATATATATATATATATATACACACACACACACAAACACATATATATATATATGTTTGTATATTTATATATTAATACGATCTGGAAATATATATATATATGCGACTAATATATATCTAAAAGAAAGAAAGAATATATGCCTGCCCCCGGTATCCTCCCACCACTACGAAACACACACATAGGGAAGATTGAAATAATTTTATCCGGGATCGATCGAGAAAGCGCCGGGGTGCCAGAACCGACTAATTGCTCTAGAAACCTGATGGATTTTCTGGAAAATGGCGTCCCCGGTTCCTCCCACCACCCGGAAAGGAGAGGAAGGGGAACTTGAAATAATAAGTTCGGGATCGAGAAATCGCAGAACTTTATTGCTCTAGATAAATATTGATTATTATTATTCAGAAGATGAACGTCTATTCATATGTCAACAATTTTCACAAAAGGGGCCACTGACTTTAAATTCAATCTTCCAAATTATTATTATTATTATTATTATTATTATTATTATTATTATTATTATTATTATTCAGAAGATGAACCCTATCCATATGGAACAAGCCAACCACAGGGGCCACTGACTTTAAATTCAATCTTCCAAAGAATGTTATTATTATTATTATTATTATTATTATTATTATTATTATTATTATTATTATTATTATTATTATTCAGAAGATGAACCCTATTCATATGGAACAAGCCAACCACAGGGGCCACTGGCTTCAAATTCAAGCTTCCAAAGAATATTATTATATATATATATTATATTATTTATTTATTTGATTTATTATTATTATTATTATTATTATTATTATTATTATTATTATTATTATTATTCAGAAGATGAACCCTATTCATATGGAACAAGTCCACCACAGGTGCCACTGACTTGAAATTCAAGCTTCCAAAGAATATTATGGTGTCCATTAGGAAGAAGTAAGAGGTATAGGGGAATACAAAAAAAAAAAAAAAAAAATAGAGCTAACAGGGTCATTTCGGTATTAAAATGACACTGCCATTTTTAATCTGTATATTTTATTGACTTCCGCCGATCATAATGTTCCAATGCTGCTTGTACCAGAAAACTAAGGTTTCCTCGGAAAGGTCTCAGTCTTCTTACGAAGTCAAAGATTGGCTGCTCAATGCTCAAAGCAGCAGTGATCTTACTAAATTCCCATCAGGAATATCTTCTCACAACTGCGATATACCATAGGAATTGCAACTAGAGTAAAATACTTAGGCCACAGGCAAAGAACTGGGACCTATGAGGTCATTCAGCGCCGAAAGGAAATTTGAGAGTAATGGAATCTTCAACGGCGTAACAAGAGGAAAACCTCAAAGCAGTTGCAATATGAGACAATTGTTGGAGAAGGTGGAAAGGAAGGTGGAAGAAAGAGAATATGAACGGAGGTCCAGTAAAAGAATGAAGAGGGGTTGCAGCAGGGGGCCCAAGGGATGCTGCAAAGAACATCAAGTATTGCTTACAGTGCACCACGCGAGGTGGATTGATGGCACTAACCCCCTACGGGGCGATATGTCATAGAAACCACCGGAACACGGAAGTCGCGACAAAATTCCACAGCAATATCTTGACTGCTGATAACAATCTTCTCCTCTAGAGTTCTTCACTGACCCACATCTCAAACATACTAACATCTCAAACATACTAACATCTCAAACATACTATAATTATAAACCAAGGCAATGAGAATGTCATCGACATGTTACCAACATCTGCAGAAAACTACCAGCAATGTTTTTTGTCGACATTATTATTATTATTTTTTATTTATTTATTTTTTTGGTCTATCACAGTCATCCTTTTCGACTAGGTGGTTTTTACAGTGTTGGGGGGGGATGGGTTCCGGGTTGCATCCTGCCTCCTTAGGAGTCCATCACTTTTCTCACTATGTGCGCTGTTTCTAGTAGCACACTCTTCTGCATGAGTCCTGGAGCTACTTCGGCCATCTAGTTTTTCCAGGTTCCATTTCAGGGATCTTGGGATCGTGCCCAGTGTTCCTATGACTATGGGTACAATTTCCACTGGCATATCCCATATCATTCTTATTTCGATTTTCAGGTCTTGATACTTATCAATTTTCTCTCTTTCTTTTTCATTTACTCTGGAGTCCCAAGGTATTGCCACATCAATTATTATTATTATTATTATTATTATTATTATTATTATTATTATTATTATTACACTTGTCAACAACAGTCACTTCTCAGACAATTGTTGAATGAATGCACCTTAGTACAAATAGGAAGACCGTAAGACACTTTTTAAAAATAAAAATCCCTTAGCATTAGATATTCAATACAAAGCGAATTTGAGCCAACTAGTTATTTTTGGTAAGAGCCATGTAGTATACACTGCTAAAACTGAGCCGTACATTCTTTGATTAGCAAACCTAGATGTTATTTGAATGGAGAAAATAAATACATATATATACATATATATATATAATATATATATATATACATATATATATATATATATATATATATATATATATATATATATATATATATATATATATATATATATAATATATATGTAATTGTAATAGCCACAATACCCTCTTAACTTCTCGAATTCTTCGCGCTTTTTGGATATGCTTGTCGCTACAAAGCCGTAAGATCCAACCGCAAAAAACTGAAGAGACTGTGATGCACGGTCCCGGGAGACGAACCCGCGTCACCATAATCACAAGGAGGTCCTGTAGTGACAAGCATATCCAAAAAGTGCGAAGAATTCGAGAAGTTAAGAGGGCATTGTGGCTAGCACAATTACATATGTATCTGGTAAAAGTGACCAGTAGATTCTACATATTTATTTATATATATATATATATATATATATATATATATATATATATATATATATATATATATATATATATATATATATATATATATATATATATATATATATATAATTCTCCATGCAGTGTGCGTGAGTGCAATGCAAATTCCAAGCCAGCAAAACTCAGTATGAAGTGCAAAGACGAAATCTCATTCTCTCGAGCTGACGATTCCCGCACATGCGCACACGCCAGGATCACGAGGCGCAAACTTCGGGGGCGGCAGAATCGCAGCGGGGGGAACTGCGCCCACCGCCGCCTACCAATTCCGGTTGTCAGCGTCTTGTCAGCCCAGAGAATATCATAAATAATTAATCTCTCCCGGGTTGAGATAATCCCCTCCCGGACGGCGTGCGAAGGCGTCAGCAAATGCTCAGACAACTCGATGTAGGTGTGATATCAAGATGGTCTTCGTACACTTATACACGTTAACAAATGCAGGTGTATTAATGTACGTGCGATCCAAAGGGTGCTTTTTTTTATATACACATTTTAAGAAATTGTCATGTATCGTTATAAGTGCAATGTATATATATACAGAATATATATACATACACACACACACACACACACATATATATATATATATATATACATATATATATATATATATATATATATATATATATATATTTATACATATACATATATACAGTATATGCACGGATATATGATGTATGTGTAATGTATATATATAAATATGTATGTCTATATTTGCAGTATATATATATATATATATGTATGAATGAATGTATGTATACATGTATATACAAATAAAATCACAAGCTATCATCCACGTATAATCACAAACATTACCACCATTATCATCATATAAAGAAACACACATATCGACAAATCATAATGACATACACATACACACACACAAACACACATTAACATATACATGCCAGCAACGACACTCAATACATAAACATACACAACAGTGAAAAATGTGCAATGCCAATGAATAATGGGGATTTAACTCTTGCATAATGAGTTCGCTGTTAGTAACTGATTGATTTATTGGGGACAAACGGTTCTTAAAACAAAATGTCATCGACGGAGAGAGAGAGAGAGAGAGAGAGAGAGAGAGAGAGAGAGAGAGAGAGAGAGAGACGAGAGGAGAAAGGTGAGAGAGAGGGAGAGAGAGAAAAAGATAGAGAGAGAGAGAGAGAGAGAGAGAGAGAGAGAGAGAGAGAGAGAGAGAGAGAGAGAGAGAGAGAGAGAGAGAGAGAGAGAGAGAGACGAGAGGAGAAAGAGAGAGAGGGAGAGAGAGAAAAAGATAGGAGAGAGAGAGAGAGAGAGAGAGAGAGAGAGAGAGAGAGAGAGAGAGAGAGAATGGTTTGAATGTTTTTTTGACAGTTTGAGGCGGCATAGTGCCTGAAAGGTGACCTCGATAAACTTCAACCAACCACTGTAATACAAAATTTTGAACCTGTCATGAGAGAGAGAGAGAGAGAGAGAGAGAGAGAGAGAGAGAGAGAGAGAGAGAGAGAGTCAAGAGCTTATGCCAAAAGTATCGAGACCAGTACTCATGCGCAGTGGGGGCCGCTGATTGTTCTGCGCACCCTCCTGGAGTTTTGTGTTTGCTCATTATAAATGACTGGCCAAACACTGCTTGATTTATTAGCCCTTTGCATAAGAGTTACAACGACCCTACAACCCCTCCACCCCCTCACCCCCCTCCCCCTACCCACCCAGCCACCCACATTCCCATTCTTTCATTTCCAGCAACATGATTGGCAAAGTGCTTTTTTTTTGACGTTGAAAATGTTAAGCTTAGGACATCGATTACGGAGTCATTCGCTCACCATAAGGACGGACTTGTATTGTACAGGTATGGTGTTGTCAGCTTAGATAACACCATACCTGACCTTGTACGTACCGGGAGCACGGGCTCTTTCTTGCTGCTCGTATGAGCTGCGCATGAGTGAAAAAGCACGGGCATTTAAAAATTTTTCAAAATATTCAAACGCAAATAGTAGGGTAATGTGGCAAAATAAAAGTATATAAGCACAAGCTATATGTGCGTACAAACACAAACAAATGTGTACACACACACACACACACACACACATATATATATATATATATATATATATATATATATATATATATATATATATATATATACATTGTCTTATTTACCACTGCTACAGCATGGCATAGTCTATCATGCATCCACCATTTTTTACAATGACACCATTAACATGAAAAAATATTTCAGGGGCCCTACCAACAGTGTCAGGAATTTAAATCTCTTTCTCTCTCTCTCTCATTGTTTCCGAAAATTCTGATCATGAGCAATTTCTTCTATGTACTGAATAATATCCAGGTACGGGTAAATAATAATAATAATAATAATAATAATAATAATAATAATAATAATAATAATAATATCCTTTATTGGGGCTCAGGACCATATACATGGAATATACACAAATAGAATACACACAATCTAGATACATAGGATAACATGATAAAAATAATTATCGACAGTGTCCACACAGTTGCTGAAGGAAGAAAAAAATAAGAATTCATAATAATGGTAATGACAGTAATTATATGAAGAATAATAGTAAAAAGAATATATTACCGAAAAAAAGGGTAAACGATAAACTCATAAAATAAAATAAAAAAAATTGCATCCTAAAATGGAATAAAATAAAATATATAAAATAAAAAATTTAAAAATATTGTATCCTACAATAAAATAAAATATATAAAATAAAAATAATAAAAAACTGTATCCTAAAATAAAATGAAATGAAACAAAATATATAGAAAAAAAGTTACATCCTAAAAGCATCGATAAGTTAGGAACATCGAAGCAAACGTAAATAATGATCTTCGGCTTGTCATCTTAAAAGTTTGGCCCCCAGCACCCAAAATATTCAGCAGCCTCGTTTCCATTCAATTATTCAAACTTCCAATGCCATTCTCTCAGCAAGATCTTCCTCCCCCCCCCCAACCCCCTTCGTTGCACACGTAAGCAAAGGGACGGGGAGGGGGAGGGTAGATGGTTCAAGGGCTTCTGTAAAAGCTCTGAGAGAGAGAGAGAGAGAGAGAGAGAGAGAGAGAGAGAGAGAGAGAGAGAGAGAGAGAGTTTGTAGATTGTAAGTACTTCCATTAAACTATTTGGAAACGAATCCTTGGGTTTTTGTAAAAGGCCTTATAGAGAGAGAGAGAGAGAGAGAGAGAGAGAGAGAGAGAGAGAGAGAGAGAGAGAGAGAGAGAGATTTGAGACTGAAAGTACATCCATTTGGAAACGAATCCAGGTTTTTTTTGCAAATGGCCTCAGAGAGAGAGAGAGAGAGAGAGAGAGAGAGAGAGAGAGAGAGAGAGAGAGAGAGAGAGAGAGAGAGAGAGAGAGACTAAAAGTGCTTCCATTTTGGGAACGAATCCAAGGGTTTTTGTAAGAGAATTCAAGGGTTTTAGAAAGAGAGAGAGAGAGAGAGAGAGAGAGAGAGAGAGAGAGAGAGAGAGAGAGAGAGAGAGAGGGGCCAAAAATGCTTCCATTCAACCACTGGAATCGAATTCAGTACGATTCTCTTCGTAGCCATTTTTAGTTTCCCTCACATTACGAAAGAGAGATGGGGAGGGGGGGGAGGGGTGTGGGGGCTAGGGGTGGGGGTTCCTGGATAAAAACAATGACCCCTGGAAAGAGTCTTCCTCTGCACTTGACACTGACATTGATGGAGGACTGCTGTTCTAGGCGCCCCAGGAGAGAAACCAGTTTGTTGTACATCGTTCCCCAGGGAGAGAGAGGTTCGGTCGCGGTGCCACCTGTAGGTAAGGAGTTTTCTCTCTCTCTCTCTCTCTCTCTCTCTCTCTCTCTCTCTCTCAGATTCAAGACAGACCCCGGTAAATCTATTTGTATATATATATATATATAATATTTATATGTATATATATATATATATATATATATATATATATATATATATATATATATATATATATATATATATATATATATATATATATATATATATATATATCACATTATTACCACAGGTGAAGAATAAGTGACAGGGTGTAGGTCCTGGTTTGTTTCGACTTGATTTCCTTCGTCAATGGCTTGGAAATAGAGTCGAAACCGGTCAGGACCTACAACCCGTCTCTTATTTTTCACCTGTGGTAATGTGTGATAAATGAATCACGTACAAAAGTCATTATAATCATATATATATGTATGTGTATATGTATACTATGCAGGAAATTCATCCCATCGTTCCTTTTCAAGGTCAATATGCAAGGCAGTTTGGATTTTCAAGACGGCCACATGTAAAAATAAAATGGTCTACGACAAAGAAGTTATTGAGTTATTCGTATTACACTTGGACAAATATCATCTAAATTACTATTTATGGAAGCGCTGTAACTTTGCAACAGAATCTATATAAATAATTTTGGTATTCTAATCGTGTTCTCTGTGAGAATAATACCAGATTTAACAACAGTAACCGTCTTGGGTTTAGAATCGGCCACCAGCGAAGAAATTTCCCTTGACGTAACTTTGAAATTACAATAGGTGGGAAAACTGTCTTAACATTTACGCAATACTTTTTCAGACTTTACTAAACACAAAAGTAGCGAGTTTTCTTGAGAAGAGCATCTCGTGACAGTTTCAATATCGGCTGTTTCCTTCACATCTGGTGTTACCAATCTGTTCTGCAGAATCTATGTTACAGCATGTTACAGTTTTTTTCTTATTACAGAAGGCCGTCTTTGATTTTCAAGATAGGTGCTATTTTAACATCTGATTTGGCCATCTTGGTCAGCTGTAACGAGAACAGCTTTCTATGTACTAGTTCCTGCGTTATAGACCACTTAATTCTGACCTGGTCCACTTAAATTGCCAATCAAAGTAATTATTATGTAGACATTAAATTTATGACTACATATTATTATTTATTATCATTATTTCAGTAGATGAAACCTATTCACGTGAAACAAGCACACCAAAGGGGCCACTGACTTGGAATTCAAGCTCCAGGGAATGCTGGTTTCAGCCTCCCACTGCAGACCCCACACTGCAGTGGTAACTGATCATGATACAGAGCCAATGATTTGTCATCACCCTCGGGGAGACGCGAACCCGCGACATCTGAGTGGGGTGCCACGACACTAACCACTATACCAGCGGACCAGCATGGGCTATTTACGTAAGGTTAAAGATTGTGCTTACATGTGAGAGGTCAGTGACCTCTGAAAACCACGAGGGAGACCAGTTTGCGAAAACCCAGAGATAGTCTGGATTATAATAATAATAATAATAATAATAATAATAATAATAATAATAATAATAATAATAATAATAATAATAATAATAATAAAATTTGACCTCTGAAAGCGACCATCATCGAAGCCAATTTGCGAAAAACCCTAGATAGATTGGATTATATAATAATAATAATAATAATAATAATAATAATAATAATAATAATAATAATAATAATAATAATAATAATAATAATAATTTGACCTCTGAAAACCACATCACGGAGGCCAATTTGCGAAAAACCCGAGATAGTCTGGATTCCACCACAGAAAAAACATTAAAAATCAATGACCCACAGCTGATCACCACTTTGCCAAGTTGTGAAAATCTCCCCGTCTCAAATCTGGCGCCCCCCCCCCAAAAAAGGGGAAAAACACAGGCGCATAAACTTGAAAGCTAACAGCTTTATCAATATCCACAAATCGCGAGAAACTTCGAGAGGATACTAGAATTCAGTTATAGGGGGCAGCGCCGCCGCCGCCGCCGCCGCCACCGATTCCTTTCCATAACTCTTTCCAGACTCTGGAGGGGAATTCCTGGACTTTATTCGCTCATAAGTAAACGGCTCGCATACGAATGTGATGAGGGGAGACTATATTATCGCCTCCAGTGAAATATCGAGATTGCCTTCCTGCCATTCCCCTCCATTAAAGGTATGTTTCAGATTTACCTTCAGGAGGAGGAAGAGGAAGAGGAAGAAGAAGAGGAGGAGGAGGAGGAGGAGCGGAGGATTAGGAGGAGGAGGAGGAGGAGGAGGAGGAGGAGGAGGAGGAGGAGGAGGAGGAGGAGGAGGAAGAGGAGGAGGAAGAGGAAGAGGAGGAGGAGGAGGAGAAGGAAGAGGGGGAGGAAGAGGAGGAGGAGGAGGAGAAGAGGAGGAGGAGGAGGAGGAGGAGGAGGAGGAAGAGGAGGAGGAGGAGGAGGAGGAGGAGGAGGAGGAGGAGGAGGGAGAGTTGCTGAGATAGGACATTTGGAGGATGGGGGTGGGGGGAGTGTAAAAGAAAATGGTGCAATGGAAATGGGTAAAAAAAAAAAAATGAAGGGAATAAGGAGTGGGGTTGGGGGACGCTGATATGGAGACCGAAAAAAGGGGTGTGGGCGGCCCAAGGATATTTTCTTATTATTATTATTATTATTATTATTATTATTATTATTATTATTATTATTATTATTTAGAAAATAAACAGGCTTGCAGGGGGCCATTGACCTAAAATTCAAGCCTCCAAAGAATACGGCGTTCATTTGAAAGCAGTTACAGAATGTAAGAGGAAATACTGAAAAAAGAAATCAGTTATTAGAAAAGAAAAAAGATAAATTGACAAATCAACAAATAGATAAAAATTAAATAAATTAGTAACATACAAGTATGGGACGAGAAATACAAAGAGAACAGGATTAACGAAAATGGAAGAGCTGGGTTAATTACGATGGGGAGATGGTAAGGAGAATAGAAAGAATAATAGGATTTTGAGATTATATATATATATATATATATTTTGATATTATATATATATATATATATATATATATATATATATATATATATATATATATATATATATATATATATATATATATATATATATATATATATATATATATATATATATATATATATATATATATATATATATATATATATATATATACATACATACATACATATATATATATGTATATATGTAAAACACACACACATATATAAATATAAATGGGTAAACATCATTAAACATAACGACCTATTTAAGTAACCCACTTTCAACTGTATCCCATAAATTATTGTCCTCCAGATTCGTTACCTATTCCGTTAACCGCCCCCCCACCCGTGTGCCCCCCACACCCCCGGGCAAAGGATCCGTCCCAAGGATCCGTCCGTCTGATCCCGACGGGGTGATCGGTTCTGTCTCCCAAATTCCGTCCGGGCTGCAAACGGTAATGGATGACATCCGAACAGGACAGCCATAACCACCACATCCATCAGACCATTCCAATAACGGCCTCTTCGCCGATATTAAATCACACAAATACTCTTACATGACAAATAATATGACGTTATTTGGACGCATAAATGCAGATTAACGAGCGAAAACTTCTCGTTTTTTTGCAGAGAACTTTTACATTTCGAAGCAGTCGCTAAATATTCTCGACCGAGTTTGTTCGGCGAATGAGCCCGTTGTACATAACGGCCTCTTCGCCGAAGTGGAAATAAACAAAGGCTCCTCTATAACAAACACTATGACGGCATTTGCATGCATTAATGCAGGTCAGCAGACGAAAACGTCTCGTTTTTTGCAGAGAACCTTTACATTTCGAAGCAATCGTTAAATATTCCCAAAATCGAAGCAAGCGTCAAATATTCTCGACCGAGTTTGATCGGCGAATGGGCCCGAGGGTTCAGGCGCGTCGTACAGTTAATGAGATTAGCCGGAGAAAGTAAACAAATGTGGTTGAAAATGCAAATTCAATTAGAGTCTATTTAGACTGCTGTTATCCTCCTCCTCCTCCTCCTCCTCCTCCTTCGCTCCCTCAAAGGCGAGCCACTAGATAGAAGATTACAGTGTATGAATTACCTTCGGTTTTGCACTTGGGAAGATTCCCATTTTCATTGTTTGTTCGACTCAGCTTGACGCCTCATTCTGGTGGTCCAATATTTTGAAGAAATGGAAGCGCCTTTTTTTTTAACGCTTCTTAATATATACAGGTATATTTATATACATAATATAATATATATACACATATATAATATATATACATATATAAAAAAGTTAAGTATACCTTAATTTTACCAGACCACTGAGCTGATTAACAGCTCTCCTAGGGCTGGCCCCGAAGGATTAGATTTATTTTACGTGGCTAAAAACCAACTGGTTACTTAGCAACGGGACCTACAGCTTATTGTGGAATCCGAACCACATTATAGCGAGAAATGAATTTCTATCACCAAAAATAAATTCCTCTAATTCTTCATTAGCCGGCCGAGGACTCGAACTCGGGCCTAGCGAGTGCTAGCCCACAACTCTACCGACTCGGCCAACGAGGAACTATATATATATATATATATATATATATATATATATATATATATATATATATATATATATATATATATAATATATATATATATATATATATATATATATATATATATATATATATATTTATTTATTCATTTATATTGTGTGGGTGTGTGTATGTGTAAATTGTGTCTATGAGATGATGAATGAAATTATGGAAAAAATATCTCTCCCAGGTAGTTCTTAATAATTTCAATAAAGAAATAAACATAAGAGGAAGAACCATTACAATATCTTTCTCATTATTTCTTGCGTTTCGGCGGCATTTTAAAAAGAGTTTCGAAAGATATGGATACTACACTCTTCAATTTTGTTTTTAAATAATTTTCATGTCTATTGACCCAAGTCACAGTTTTAAAACTTATATATTTGTTGTTATTCCTAAACTTCGCATTTGATGGGGGCAAAGATAAAGAAATGCTGGATGAAGCAGTAGGAAAATGACCACTTTGTTTACCATTCAGTGGTAAACAAGTAAAAAAAATGCGCAATCGAGTTTCCTTAACAGCCGCTACAGCGCATAATCAAGGCCACCGAAAATAGATCTCTTCGAGTTTCCTTAACAGCCGCTACAGCGCATAATCAAGGCCACCGAAAATAGATCTATCTTTCGGTGGTCTCGGTATAATGCTGTATGAGTCGCGGCCCATGAAACTTTAACCACGGCCCGGTGGTGGCCTATCCTATACGTTGCCAGAAGCACGATTATAGCTAACTTTAACCTTATATAAAATGAAAACTATTGAGGTTCGAGGGCTGCCATTTGGAACGTTTGGTGATTGGAGGATGGATGATCAACATACCAATTTGCAGCCCTCTAGCCTTAGTAGTTTTTAAGATCTGAGGGCGGACAGAAAAAGTGCGGACAGAAAAAAGCGCGGACGGACAAACAAAGCCGGGCAATAGTTGTCTTTTACAGAACACTAAAATGCAAGGTCAGAAGAAGCGGAATCACATCAATTACGTTGAACAGACCAACACAGACGAGGCTAATAGTAATGAAGCCACAGCAACTGCATCTGATAACTGACTTTCGGTTTTAGGTGATGGCGACTCTACCTCTTCATCAAGCCGAAAGAAGATAGGGAAGACTGCAATGGAGAAACGAAGAGGTTGAGAAAAAATTTAGTGATGAGATAAATAAATAGTGAGCAAAGACATGGGCAAAAAGGAAATAAACTCTTGAGAAAAATGATAAATTATTGTAGATGGTAGAAGAAAAGAAATGGGAGAATTGGTTATACATTAAGACTTAATCTATTTATTAATACTTTTGTTAACATTTTGGTTAAATGGTCCTATACAGTCATGATTTTTGCGTTGAGAACGCTAAATCTAAATGTTCGCCTATGTGTGTGTGAGAGAGAGAGAGAGAGAGAGAGAGAGAGAGAGAGAGAGAGAGAGAGAGAGAGAGAGAGAGAGAGAGATGCATTCAAATAGCAAAATTAGAAGAAAAGTAATTGGGGGGAATTTATCATACATTAAGACAGGATCTATTCATTAATATATTTTTTTAACATTTTGGTTAAATGGTCCTATACAAGCATGAGTTTGGCGTTTGGGAAAGCTAAATGTCCGCCTGAGAGAGAGAGAGAGAGAGAGAGAGAGAGAGAGAGAGAGAGAGAGAGAGAGAGAGAGAGAGAGATGCATTACAACAGAAAAAATGAGAAGAAAAGTAATTGGGGGAATTTATCATACATTAACACAATCTATTTCTAATTTTTTTGATTTTGGTTCCATGGTCCTACACAGGAATGAGTTTGGCGTTTGGGAAAGCTAAATCTAAATGTCCGCCTGCCAGAGAGAGAGAGAGAGAGAGAGAGAGAGAGAGAGAGAGAGAGAGAGAGAGAGAGAGAGAGAGAGAGAGAGAGAGAGATGCATTCAAACAGAAAAATCCATTTGCCATTCTTCCAAACGAACGCGGCTCATCTAAACGCAGGCTCTTCATCCCCGCAACAATAATTACAAAACAAAAGCGTACTTCAGAGGAACTTTGCGCTCACAAAGAAATTAAAACTTTTTTTAAAGAGGGGCCGCACTTAAAAACCTGTGTCCAGCATATGGTCCCATCGCAGTGGGGACGAACGAGGACCAACATCTGCATACGAACAATACCCTAAGCGCCAGGATATTGTCCAGCGAATTATGGTAATAAGTTAATTACATACTATGGACGCAGTAACATCCCCCCACCCCCAAACCCCCTCCTTCATCCACCCCCTCCCCCTACCCTGGTTAGGCCCAAAAGCTGACCGCTATTGTTGCCACTCATTAGGGCTCATTATTTTGTCCCTTTTTTTTTTATTTTGACAAAAAGACGGAAGGCTAGAAAGCAACCGATTTACCCATGAGACTTAATTACTCTAAATGACGGGAGGGGTTAATGACAGACATGGGAAGCGGGTGATTAAACCGTTAATTATTGCCTAAAAGACATAACAAAATGAAAAGATTGTAATGATAATTTTTTTTGATCTTCCGATACTCTCACAATAATGATTATCTCATGAGACTCTGAATTCAAATTTGGCGTCAAAATTTACAAACATACCTACAAATACCTATCTAGGTTGCTTGTGTCGTGACATGCCGTTCAGATGTCGCGAGTTCGCGCCTCCCCCAAGGCGATAAAAAAAATCACTGGCTCTGTATCATGATCAGTTACTGCCGCGGTGTGGGGTTTGCGGTGGGAGGTTGAAACCAACAATCTTTGGAGGTTTGAACATCAAGTCAATGGCGCCTTTGGTGTGCTTGTTCCATGTGAATAGGTTTCATCTACCGAAATAATAATAATAAATGATTAAATCTAATCGATTCTTCCTTGTCCTAATGCCTAAGGAACCAGGATATTATTTTACTGAAATCCATCCATAGCTATCTGGAATATTTTGTGGATAGAAGGCACCGCGCTTACCCCATACAAAAAATGGGAAAAAGCACGTTAAAAAAGAAGAAGAAGAAGAAGAAGAAGAAGAAGAAGAAGAAGAAGAAGAAGATAAACTGACAGACTGACAGCGAATCAAACAAACAGACACGCATTCGCAAAGCTTAAGACAGCGGCAAGGTTTTTGTCAAAAAGACAACCTAAATCGAATATAATTGTTTTAAGAGGATCAGGAAGTTTGACCCAGGTCAAAAATGAATCAGGTCAGTCGGAATAAAATATTACATTGATCTTGGTTGACTCCGAAAGGCATGATCCCTCCGTGGTTACGGTCCTCCACAGGCTACTAACTACCAAGCCCTCGCCCTGTGCTTGAGACCTGGATCCTCTTGAATGGCAGGCGAGAATGCTACCGATCACACTGTGGAATCCTCATTATCAATTGTCTCTGTATTATATAAATATACAAATATTAAGGAACTGGCTTCGTCATTCAGTAGAAAATGCCACGTGAAAAAGACGAATGACCTAATTACCAAATAAACGCAGGTAAAGTAAACAGGTAAATGAATAACTGTAAACACGAATAGCAACGTCAGCAGAAATACTAAGGCAATAAATGACGCTTCAAAGAAGCATTAGAATAGGAATAGGAATATAGAATTTAGGCCGAAGGCCAAGCTCTGGGACCTATGAGGTCATTCAGCGCTGAAAAGGAACCTGAGAATAAAAAGGTCTGAAAAATGTAATTGTTAGAAAGTGGATAGCGAGATGGGAGAAAGAGAATATGAATGGAGGTACAGTAAAAGGAATGAAAGGGGTTGCAGCTAGGGGCCTAAGGAAGGGACGCTGCAATGAATCTCAAGGATTGTCCGCGTGCACAGCGTGAGGTGCACTGTAGGCACTGGCCCCCTACGGGAAAGAAGCATTAGAATCTCTTTTCAAATCAAGAGAACTGACAACTGTTCAAATGTCAGGAAGTCGTTCCACAGCCTTATAGTGACGGTACGTCAACTGAATGACTTTGTTGAAATAAATATTGACTGATTAACAGAAAAAGAGTCCACTGGAATTGTTGCAGTTATTGCAATGCAAAATGAAATATGCAAAGCGGCTCTGCCCTTTGATAACGATCCTTTGCAAAAATTTAGTGTTTCCCATTTTAGTTATTAGTTTACATTATATTCAAGTTACATGCAACTGTATCTTGAAATATTCTTACTTTTCTTCCAAATTTAAGTGGGTTTGTATACGTGCTTTGTTCACGAGAAAGGAAAGGAAGAAAGAGAGTTTGAAATTGTCACAAGAACGCACAGAAAGATACAAACGAATGTATATATATATATATATATATATATATATATATATATATATATATATATATATATATATATATATATATATATATATATATATATATATATATCATCCAATACCACAGTGGTCCAGTGGTACAGAAAACTCGAATGCAGCGAAGAAACTTCGGCGCATTTTTTTTTTTTTTTTTTTAGCATATTCTCAAACTAGCCTTTTGGAACCTCGACATCCAGTGCTTAATTAATAATTTCTCTTCCATCTTCTAAGCCTACTCCTCAGGCCTTCTCTTGCCAGCATACTGGATAATAAACAAACGATAAATATGCGCAATAATATTTTCATCTCCACTCTGCCAAGAGACAGCAATAGATCAGTCCAACGGAAGAATTCAAATATGTTGTCACGGCCTCAAAAAATAGAACTGGTTCAAAATCAGCGACGTTTTCGCTAACATTTTTCATTATTATACTTTATTACCGAACAAGACTATAATTTTTGTTCGGATAAAAGAGATTGCTCCGTCAAGGCTGCTTAAATCAACAAACCAGAAGGATTACTACAGCTATTCCAGTCAGCTGCAAATTCATGTAGATAAGAAAAATGAGCGAATATAGGGTAGCCCCAAAAAAAGTTCATCCGTCCAGAAAGCAAATACATTAAACACGTCAAGAGCATAATCGAGAGAAGTCGCTACGCGAAGATATTTGCATCAAAAGAAGGAATAGAGAGAATGGAGAAATGAGAGAGAGAGAGAGAGAGAGAGAGAGAGAGAGAGAGAGAGAGAGAGAGAGAGAGAGAGAGAGAGAGTGGGTTTTGCACATGGTGAAAACAAGAGCCAAAAAGGAATAAAGAATAGATAAATGATAGGAAATGAGAGAGAGAGAGAGAGAGAGAGAGAGAGAGAGAGAGAGAGAGAGAGAGAGAGAGAGAGAGAGAAAGAGAGAACCAAAAAGAGAGAATTTTTGCACATGGTGAAAACAAATACCAAAAAGGAATAAAGAAAGATAAATGATAGGAAATGAGAGAGAGAGAGAGAGAGAGAGAGAGAGAGAGAGAGAGAGAGAGAGAGAGAGAGAGAGAGAGAGAGAGAGAGATTTTTTGCACATGGCGAAAACAAAAACCAAGTAATTCTTGGCAAAAGTTCCTTCAGTCATATTTTTCATAGAGAATACCTGACCAACCCCAGCCCCCACTCCCCCTGCCCCCTACTGAACAAACCCCTCTCCCCCTTCTTTCCCCCTCCCCTTCCCCAGCCCTTATACACTAACCCCCCCTCCCCAAACTTCAGGTTGCTTTGCTTATCGCGACCTCCTGATTAACATGATAGGAATCTGTGTGAATTTATGGCATGGACGAGTGTGATTACATAATGTGTTTATGTGGCTGTGCTGCATAATGGCGCCATGATAGTGTACTTTCGAGAGAGAGAGAGAGAGAGAGAGAGAGAGAGAGAGAGAGAGAGAGAGAGAGAGAGAGAGAGAGAGAGAGAGAGAGGTGGGAGGAGAGAAAAAGAAAAATAATAATTTAGGAACAGTGACCTGAGAGTAGTTTCTCAACAAAATACGCGCAATAGTCTTTGGAAGAGAGAGAGAGAGAGAGAGAGAGAGAGAGAGAGAGAGAGAGAGAGAGAGAGAGAGAGAGAGAGAGAGAGTGGGAGGGAGAAAAGAAAAATAATAATTTAGGAACAGTGACCTGAGAGTAGTTTCTCAACAAAATACGAGCAATAGTCTTTGGAAGAGAGAGAGAGAGAGAGAGAGAGAGAGAGAGAGAGAGAGAGAGAGAGAGAGAGAAGGGGGGAAGTTAGAATAAATATAATTTAGGAATAGTTGAGCTGAGAGTAGTTTCTCAACTAAATGAGAGAGAGAGAGAGAGAGAGAGAGAGAGAGAGAGAGAGAGAGAGAGAGAGAGAGAGCTTCTTTCTTTCACTGACAAATGGTCTTCCTTCATGGACATCTTTGCATTATATTCAAACTTTGTACCGCGTTTGACTGAATTCCTCACTAGTTCAGGCGGAGTACCGATGACAAGGGAAGCGTGACAGACACTGACAGATGGACGCCTGTGGACGGACAGAAAGACAGTCAGACAGACATACAAGACCAAGACCAGTTAACCATATGGCTAAATGAATGACTGGGCCATAAACATAAGCAAAGGAACAGAAAAATCATAGAAGAAATAAAGAAAGGCAACAACCACAATAAACTGAAAGAAAATAAAGTGTCTACAGTTGTTCCCTGTCAAAATAAACTGTCTAAAGTTGTTCCCTGTCAAAATAAAGTGTCTGAAGTTGTTACCTGTCAAAATAAACTGTCTACATTTGTTTCCGGACAAAATAAAGTGTCTACAGTTGTTCCCTGTCAAATTAAACTGTCTAAAGTTGTTTTCTGTCAAAATAAAGTGTCTACAGTTGTTCCCTGTCAAAATAAAGTGTCTACAGTTGTTCCCTGTCAAAATAAAGTGTTTAAAGTTGCTCCCTGTCAAAATAAACTGTCTACATTTGTTTCCTGACAAAATAAAGTGTCTACAGTTGTTCCCTGTCAAAATAAACTGTCTAAAGTTGTTTCCTGTCAAAATAAACTGTCTCCAGTTGTTCCCTGTCAAAATAAAGTGTCTACAGTTGTTTCCTGTCAAAATAAAGTGTCTAAAGTTGTTCCCTGTCAAAATAAACTGTCAACAGTTGTAACCTATCAAAATAAACTGTCTAAAGTTGTTCCCTGTGAAAACAAACTGTCAAAAATTTTTCCAAGTGAAAATAAACTGTTTACAGCTGTTCACTGTCAAAATAAACTGTCTACAATAGTTTTTTGTCAATGTTCAGTTTAATTTTCTGATCTATAAAATATTTTACAACTACTGTACAACGATCCTCTAGCGTATTCTCAAACTCCGAATTAATGAACAAAAGCAGTATAAAAAAAGTGACAACCTAAATAAATCGTAAAAATGAAATGAAAACTAAATATACAAAGGCATAATAAACAATACAACATCTGTGCAACGGACCTCCTCATCACATGGCCTCTAATTTCATAGACATTTATTTGGTCCTCTCAATTCCCTTTCAGTACCTGAGAGAGGACCATATACAATCAGAAGAAAATTGCAGATTGAAACATAGGCGTATGGGATCTGGTAACACCTGTGGAGTTTACCTCATCTTTCTCAGAAACTTTGTCTCTAATTTGAAAGAAAATTCTTTGATCGCACTGATACCACGAAGTCGCGAGTGTTCAATTAAATACGAAGAGTCATTTGGGCCTTATCTTAAGAAAAGAAATATTTGAATGGGACAAGGTTAACACCTGCAAAACCGACACGCGGTTAATTTACGATCTCTTGGGGTGCAGGTAATGTGAGGTAACAGCAGACAATAGCAGCCAGAACACCAGCAGCAGCAGCAGCAGACAATAGCAGCCAGAACACCAGCAGCAGCAGCAGACAATAGCAGCCAGAACTCCAGCAGACAATAGCAGCCAGAACACCAGCAGCAGCAGCAGCAGCAGACAATAGCAGCCAGAACACCAGCAGCAGCCAGAACACCAGCAGACAATAGCAGCCAGAACACCAGCAGCAGCAGACAATAACAGCCAGAACACTAGCAGCAGCAGCAACAGCAGCCAGAACACCAGCAGCAGCAGACAATAGCAGCCAGAACACCAGCAGCAGCCAGAACACCAGCAGACAATAGCAGCCAGAACACCAGCAGCAGCAGACAATAACAGCCAGAACACTAGCAGCAGCAGCAACAACAGCCAGAACACCAGCACCAGCAGCCAGAACACCAGCAGAAACAGACAATAGCAGCCAGAACACCAGCAGCAGCAGACAATAACAGCCAGAACACTAGCAGCAGCAGCAGCAGCAACAGCAGCCAGAACACCAGCAGCAACAGACAATAGCAGCCAGAACACCAGCAGCAACAGACAATACCAGCCAGAACACCAGCAGTAGCAGACAATACCAGCCAAAACACTAGCACCAGCAGACAATAGCAGCCAGAACGCCACCAACAGCAGACAATAGCAGCCAGAACACTAGCACCAGCAACAGACAATAGAAGCCAGAACACCAGCAGCAGCAGACTCATAGCAGCCAGAACACCAGCAGGAGCACATCAGCATCGTCAGCAGACGCAGAACGCCAGCAGACGCACAGAGCGGCCGAGCCTTGAGAAGTGATCCATCCAGCAGCGGGCAACGGGCTGGATCATGGAAGTCACTCCCCTTCCGTGTTCGCGCGGAGTACAGGCTGGCGGACGGACGAACCTCTGCAACGGCTCTCTCACATCTCCTCCGGTTAATTACCGTCCTAAACCAACCATCCTCAATGGGGTCTCTGTAGGTGATAATAAACTTTTATCTCGGCTGATCTAAATTGGGTCCTTTTTGGACTTGGAAAACCCCCCCTCTCGTTGATTTACAATATGAACGATGGGGTCCCACGATATTAACAAGGCGGAAGATTAACGATAAATCATGGTATAACTATCGCGGAGAGATTTGGAGAACTATTTCTGGGAGTTGTTCGCGGCCGGCTGTTTAAATGAGTTAATTTTTATTTGCGCATTTTTAATGGGTTATTTTCATTTGGGCATTTTTAAACCTTCCATAATATTATAAACCCATTTTTTGAAGACTGGCATAAATTTGGCACTATTATTTTTTTTTAAGTATTTGCAACTGTGTCTGAAAATCTTTGCAAGTTTTCCATCAGTATCCTGTGCATTAGTTTATTACTACTACTTAATATTTCATTATTCATCTTTCCCAAGAGCAATTTAGCAATAAGGCCTTGTAACTTTCGCCAAAAGTCAATTTCATATTTAATTACCCTTACGGTTACGTCGACAACTTAAACCGTATTAAATGAAAAGTGAATGTCACATTCTCTTTCCAAGTATAAAAACCTAAGAAAAAATTATTATTGTGAATGAGATAACATTCGGGATCTTTAGAGACAAAAATATTATTAAGGCATTCTAATTTTGATCCTTTACCATTATTCTCATAATCAAAATATATTTTAGTGATAATTCTTTATCATTTATCAAAGTATACTTACCATGAACATTTCCGTTCTCAAATATTCAAATTATACCGCACACACATGTATCTATACATTTTACAATAGAAACTCTAAGTAAATAATCATAAAAAAATCAACTTCATCACAGCAACGATACAATACAGATAAGAAAGAATTTTTTTACAAAGGTAAAAAATTCACGTAACACAGACTTTTACAATCTAGTGAATAAGCACAGTGATATAAGAAAATAACCTACCAGCCCACAACTGCAATTCCATATAAATCAGACCCCTCATATATATCTAAGGACTTTTAAACCTAGTTGTCTTAAATGATGAACTTTTCCAAATCCTTTAAATAAAGGATTTCTTCTTCAATTTCCCCAAATAATGGACCGACCCAGCCTCAACTTCTCAAATAACACCAAGTCCAGGCGCCTGCGGCAGATATCATCGGTGCCTCACAATTGACACACAGACGTTCAATGCAGGAGACCGAAACTCATTCTTACCTGTCTTCTGCCCCCAGTCAGCTGGACAGTCAATTCCCGGAGTGGTCTTCGACAATGGACCTTGGTCTTCGAGGGGGACGGACCAGAGGCGTTTGTAAAGGACCGAAATTACAGGTGTGTCCAAAGGAAGTTTGCCAAATGGTGTCCACTTACAGAGTGACCGGAGGAGGAGGAGGAGGAGGAGGAGGAGGAGGAGGAGGCGGAAGGGCGATACAAAGTGGCTTCTCTCACTGCCTACTGTCTTCCTGACGGATGAGGTAAAGACACCTCATGCCTTCGAAAGGAATGCGAATAATTACCCCTCTAACAAGAATGGGACTGGGCAAGGACTTCACACAAAACACACTCATACACGCACACAAAACACCCATACACACACACAATTAAGAGTAGACACCGTTTTCCATTGTTTGATAAGTAAAAGCAAATGGCAATTAACCAATTGGAATCTACAATTATTTTCTAAAGGGCTTCAAACTTTACTTTTTCCCCCTAAATGAATTCTGCACTAATACCTTATAACAGCGGTTTTCAACCAGGGGAATTTCCCCCCTAGGAAGGAACTGTGACCAAGGATATTTAGTATTATATGCATATATGGAGTGCAGCTTTTGGGGCTGACAATTCTGGAAGGCAGGGGGTCGTTGACATTCTGGCATATGGTGAAAGGGTGCACAGGCCAAAAATGGTTGAGAACCACTGCCTTATGAAAATATTATTTATTATGCCTTTTGAAAACGAATTTGAGGAAAATTTACAAACACCAACAAATTCCCCATCTCAACCATTCCCCAAATGAGAGCTTATAAACGATATCACCAGACCAGAATGAATCTTCATCATACTCCCCAACTCCCAAATACCCCCAAATATTCATATAATCCCCTAAATTCCCCATTTTCCACCGCCTCCCCATAACTCCTCATTTCCCACATCAACCAGAAGCTCAATTCTCCCATACCTCTACTTCCTGTATCCCAAATTCCTCACATTTCCAGGTCCTGAAGTCTCCCTGTCTTCCCTAAAAATCCCCAGTCTGTCTCCCCATCGTTCCCCTAACTCCACTCCCTTCGCACCTCGGAGTACTCCAATCTGCCTCGCAGTGTTGCTGCATGTTTAGAGAGCATCTTGAATTTTCATGAAATCTAGAACGGGCCAATAAAACCCCGAATTTAAAAGCATATGAATATTTTGCGTTTGACTTCTACGATCCTCAGCGGCCGCTATTCAGGTGGTTACAGAGAGAGAGAGAGAGAGAGAGAGAGAGAGAGAGAGAGAGAGAGAGAGAGAGAGAGCTAGCTTTAACGCCACTCCCATCCACATGTACTTCGCGTCAGGACAATTTTCTTTCTTCAAAAACAGAGGAAGGCCAGTTTAGCTCGGCGAAGATGGAACTTATGCCGTGATAGGCCTCTTCTTTTTGGTTTTCTGTAAAAGAAAATTATTGCGCCGGCTTTGTCTGTCCGTCCGCACTTTTTTCTGTCCGCCCTCAGATCTTAAAGACTACTGAGGCTAGAGGGCTGCAAGTTGGTATGTTGATCATCCACCCTCCAGTCATCAAACATACCAAATTGCAGCCCTCTAGCTTCAGTGGTTTTTATTTTATTTAAGGTTTAAGTTGGCCATAATCGTGCATCTGGCAACGATAGAGGACAGGACACCACCGGCCCGAGGTTCAAGTTTCACGGGCCGCGCCTCATACACCATTACACCGAGACCAAGAATCGTTCAAAGGAATCAAGGCATATACAGTATGTACAAACCAGGAAAAACAATGAGTATTGAAAACGGGCCATTTCTAAAACCATCTTCAGCTACCGGCAATGGGCAATGGGCAATATGCAAGGGGCAATGTGTGATGGGCAATAATCAATGGGCAATGAGCGATGGACAATACTCAATGGGCAATGAGTGATGGGCAATAATCAATGGGCAATGGGTAATGAGTAATGGGCAATGGGGAATCGGTAATGGACAATGTCAATAAGCAGTGGGCAATGAGTGATGGACAATAATCAACGGGCAATAGGTAATGGGCAATGGGCAATGAAGTAATAAGAGAGCTTCGTCCCCAGTTACCGTGGTAAGCGCGGCGACGAGATCCTTACAATTTTCTTTTCTTTTTTTTCTTTTTTTAAGTAAGATCTTAAAAAGGGGAAAATGTAAATGAACTTGACGCGCCTGAAGAACCGCTCTGGCAAAATGTAAACAAAAGTCGCCATTATGAAGAGAGAGAGAGAGAGAGAGAGAGAGAGAGAGAGAGAGAGAGAGAGAGAAGTGAAACTACAGTGAGAGAGAGTAAGAGAGTGAGAGAGAGAAGTGAAAATACAAAGAGAGACAGAGAGAGAGAGAGAGAGAGAGAGAAGTGAAACTACAGAGAGAGAGAGAGAGAGAGAGAGAGAGAAGTGAAACTACAGAGAGAGAGAGAGAGAGAGAGAGAGAGAGAGAGAGAGAGAGAGAGAGAGAGAGAGAGAGAAAGGAGTGAAACCACAGAGAGAGAGAGAGAGAGAGAGAGAGAGAAGGGAAACCACAGAGAGAGAGAAGAGTGAAACTACAGA
The DNA here is from genome assembly GCF_040412425.1 of Macrobrachium rosenbergii. Taxonomy (NCBI): domain Eukaryota; kingdom Metazoa; phylum Arthropoda; class Malacostraca; order Decapoda; family Palaemonidae; genus Macrobrachium; species Macrobrachium rosenbergii. The sequence goes on from NC_089781.1 coordinate 25,349,543, forward strand.
GAGAGAGAGAGAGAGAGAGAGAGAGAGAGAGAGAGAGAGAGAGAGAAGTGAAAACAGACAGAGAGAGAGAGAGAGAGAGAGAGAGAGAGGAGTGAAACCACAGAGAGAGAGAGAGAGAGAGAGAGAGAAGTGAAACAGACAGACAGAGAGAGAGAGAGAGAGAGAGAGAGAGGAGAGAGAAAGGAGTGAAACCACAGAGAGAGAGAGAGAGAGAGAGAGAGAGAGAGAGAGAGAGAGAAAGGTGAAACCACAGAGAGAGAGAGAGAGAGAGAGAGAGAGAAGGGAAACCACAGAGAGAGAGAAGAGTGAAACTACAGAGAGAGAGAGAAGAGAAACTACAGAGAGAGAGAGAGAGAGAGAGAGAGAGAGAGAGAGAGAGAGAGAGGAGGTCGTTAACAGTTAAAAAAGAAAACTCTCGGGCGGGTGGGGATGTGGTGAGGTGGTTTGGAAGGAGAGTTACGGAAATAAAAGCGGCCTTTTATGCTTCATCCCGGCTCTTTGTTTGCATAATGAATTATAGTAATATGGAAATTGTCTTATTTTAGGAGGAATTTCTACATAATTCCCAATCGGGCACAAAGGGAGCCGAAGCGCCGGTCGCTCGTCGTTGCCGCGAACAAACACGGCCGTAAAGCGGCGCTGATTGGCCGGACGGGCGGTTTACAGGATCGCCACCTTGTTTAACTCAAGTGTTCACAACCCGGCAATTAGGGGTAAGCGATTGGGTTTAACGAAGCTGTAGAGAGAGAGAGAGAGAGAGAGAGAGAGAGAGAGAGAGAGAGAGAGAGAGAGAGAGAGAGTCGTTTTTGGCTCGTTTTGTTTATTTTTGATGTATTTTCGAAAAAGGTCAAAGAGAGAGAGAGAGAGAGAGAGAGAGAGAGAGAGAGAGAGAGAGAGAGAGAATCGTTCGTAACTCTTTTTGTTTATATTTGTTTTTCGATGCATTTTCGAAAAAGGTCAGATTAAGAGAGAGAGAGAGAGAGAGAGAGAGAGAGAGAGAGAGAGAGAGAGAGAGAGAGAGAGCTTCGAATCGCTCTTGACTCGTTTTCATTTTTTGTCTCATTTTTGGGGGGTGCGGGGAGCATTTTCCAAAAAAAAAAAAAAAAAAAAAGGGTCAACTTCTCGCGGTTGTTTTAATCATCATTCATATAAGCGACAGAGAAGCTCTTCTCCGGAGTATAAAAATTACGGAGGGATGTGTAGCTGTTAATAAAAAGCGGAAAACATCACAATCTCTCTCTCTCTCTCTCTCTCTCTCTATCTCGTCGTTCACTGCGACCGAAAGCCGGAAAACGCCGAGTGCCGGAGAGCGACGAAAGAGACGAAAAAATACGGCCGCGTCCCAAACTTAATAATATCGGAGGCGCTGTAAATGGCTACCTCGTCCTGTTCTTCTCGCAGTCTCTTATTATTTATTCAAATGACGCCTGGCCACACGACCACACGGGCGGCACCGGGGACGCCCGAACCGTCGACCTTTTTCGCCCGTGGGGCCGTCGGCCGTAAAGTCGACATTCGGTCGCGGAATGAGGCCCGGGCTTAGGTCGCTCTGGAGCGCTTTTCGGTGGCGTATACTGTACACGGTAAATACAACATTTGTACGGTCTTTTCAACTTAAAAACCTCACAATAAACACTAGGGGGAGAGGGAGGGAGGAGGGAGAGGGATAAGGGGGGGGGAAGGGGGAGAGGGATGCCGAGATAGGCCGCCGCGGGGCAACAAAAGTCCGCGGCGAAAATAGGCGAAATTATCGCCGGGAAGTTCAACAATCGATGTATAATCCATATAATTAAATCATCGGCGTTCTGGCCGAGACGTGTTATTTGCTTGCAAATCTGTCGGAATGGAAACGCCGAGGAGATTTATGGGCCTTGACGTCCAAAACAAGATGATGACGAAGAAGAAGAAGAAGAAGAAGAAGAAGAAGAAGAAGAAAGAAGAAGAAGGCGAAAGAAGAAGAAGACGGTCAAGACGAATCATAGAAGGACGAAGAAAAGAGCGGTCAACATCAGTGACAGGAAGATTTATTGAAGGAATATTGTTCGTTCTTCTGATTCTTCTCTCCGATATGTGAAGATACTTTAGTAAAATAAAAAAGGGAAAATGACGGAAGGAATCGCGGATGTCTTATAAGCGATTCTCTGCTCCTTCTCCTTTGGACAAAATCTAAAATATGAAAACAATTCACTTGAATGAATTGAGTCATCAAGGTCAGTTAAGAAAATACTGAACAATACACAAATACACATGTCATATATATATATATATATATATATATATATATATATATATATATATATATATATATATATATATATATATATATGTGTGTGTGTGTGTGTGTGTGTGTGTGTGTGTATGTATAACTGAATCACGAAAATGTGGAACGTGATGACTATATAAATAAAGACAAAATCCACGAAGGAAAGAGAAACAATGGAGTGCTGCAAGGCCTTTCGATTTCTTGTCCTTTACTTAGCAGAAGTCAAAAGGCCTTGCAGTACTCCACTGTGTCTCTTACCTTCGTGGATCTTGCCTTTATATATATATACACATATATATATATCACATAAATTTTTGTGGCATTCACAAAAAATATATTTTAATAGCCACAATGACTTCTGAATTTCTAATTTTCCACACACTTTTTTGAAACGTTCATGACTACAAGACTTAAACCCAAGGGAGAAATAACCGAAAAAGAGAAAATTTTCCAAATGGAACGGAGGAAGAGTAGAAAATGAAGGGCTTAATATGTTGCGATGTATGTATTACTCTAATGGGTATCTGTTCAATGCACTGTTGGCAAGCCTTCTATGTAACTGGAGCGAGTGATGCAGAAATTATCAGCACAATGTATAAGTTTTATCGAGATATGCACACACCAAAAATTCTTACAATAGTCATTCAAGGACTAATTCAGCACTGACTTCGTTATACTTGTGACTAAGGAGATCCTCTTTAACGATATAAAGGGCAGAGACAGCCCTACCTTAAAAAAAAAAATAAAAAAACAAAAGCCAGAGACAGCCCTACCTTAAAAAAATACAAAAGCCAGGGACAGCCTTACCTTAAAAAAAATAGAAGCCAGAATTAAAAAAAATAAAAAAACAAAAAGTCAGAGACAGCCCTGCCTTAAAATAAAAAAAAAAAAAACAAAAGCCAGAGACAGCCCTATCTAAAAAAAAATTTAAATAACAAAAGCTACAGCAGAGACAGCCCTACCTAAAAAAATAAAAAAATAAAAGCCAGAGATAGCCCTACGTTAAAAAAAAAAAAACAAAAGCCAGAGATAGCCCTACCTTAAAAAACAAAAGCCAGAGACAGCCCTACCTTGA
>NC_089781.1:25357880-25365380 GCF_040412425.1 Macrobrachium rosenbergii
AATATAAGTAATATAAAAAGTGCAGAGAATAATAAAAATGCAAGCAATAACAACACAACTGGAATCATGAAAGCAAAGTACAAAAAACGTGTATTTATAACAAGAAGAAATACAGATTTTGCAATCTGTGTATGTTAGAGAGAGAGAGAGAGAGAGAGAGAGAGAGAGAGAGAGAGAGAGGCTCTCTTGAGGAGAGAGAGAGAGAGAGAGATAGGCTTTCTTGAGAGAGAGAGAGAGAGAGAGAGAGAGAGAGAGAGAGAGAGAGGCTTTTTGAGGTATGAGTGAGAGATAGGCTTGAGAGAGAGAGAGAGAGAGAGAGAGAGAGAGAGAGAGAGAGAGAGAGAGAGAGAGAGAGAGAGAGGCTTTCTTGTGGTATGAGAGTGATAGGCTTTCTTGAGAGAGAGAGAGGCTTTCTTGAGGAGAGAGAGAGAGAGATAGGCTTTCTTGAGAGAGAGAGAGGGAGGGAGGCTTTCTTGAGGGAGAAGAGAGAGAGAGAGAGAGAGAGAGAGAGAGAGAGAGAGAGAGAGAGAGAGAGAGAGAGAGAGGGGGCTTTCTTGGGTATGAGACAAGGCTTTCTTGAGAGAGAGAGAGGGGAGGGGACTGAAAGAACAAGAGAGAGAGGGGGTTTTTTTGGTTTTTCTCTTCTCTTCTCTCTCTCTCTCTCTTCTCTCTCTTCCTTGATAAGCCCTCTATAACGAAATTAAAAGGGAATTATAATAATCATCCGGCCAAGGAGCTGAGCTGATTGGCCGTAATGAGAGCGTTGGAGTGATCTGTTTCAGGGGGAGGGGAGGTGAGAGAGGAGGGGAGAGGAGAGGGTTCAGTCCATCCTGGTATTTACTGATTGCTGCTTTGCTGGTCTTATAATAAACAGTAGACTGCTTTTTTTCAATGGTCTGTATACAAGAGGAAATTAAATTTATTTATATTAAAAAGTATATGATCTACAGGAGACTTTTTTCAATATAAATATTTAGACTTTTTTTTAATAAACTTTATACAAGAAGAAATTAAATATACTTATATATTAAAAATATACTGCTTTTCGGTATGAAGATCTACAGACTTTCTTTAATAAATTGTATACAGGTGGAAATTAAATATATTTATATTAAAAATATACAGCTTTTTAATATAAATATCTACAGACTTTCTTTAATAAACTGTATACAGGTGGAAATTAAATATATTTATATTAAAAATATACAGCTTTTTAATATAAATATCTACAGACTTTCTTTAATAAACTGTATACAGGTGGAAATTAAATATATTTATATTAAAAAAATATACTGCTTTTTAACATAAATATCTACAGACTTTCTTTAATAACCTGTATACAGGTGGAAATTAAATATACTTACTAAAAATATACTGCTTTTCAATATGAAGATCTACAGACTTCCTTTAATAAACTGAATATGGATGGAAATTAAGTATATTTATATTAAAAATATACTGCTTTTCAATATAAATATCTATAGACTTTCTTTAATAAACTTTATACAAGAAGAAAATTAAATATACTTATATTAAAAATATACTGCTTTTCAATATGAAGAGCTAGAGACTTTCTTTAATAAACTGTATACGGGTGGAAATTAAGTATATTTATATTAAAAATATACTGCCTTTCAGTATAAATATCTACAGACTTTCTTGAATAAACTGTACACAGGTAGAAATTAAGTATATTTATATTAAAAGTATACTGCTTTTCAATATAAATATCTGCAGACTCTCTTTAATAAACTGTATACAGGTGGAAATTAAGTACAGTATATTTATTTATATAAAAATATACTGCTTTTCAATATAAATATCTACAGCCTTTCTTTAATAAACTGTATACAGGTGGAAATTAGGTATATTAGAAATATACTGCTTTTCAATATAAATATCTATGGACTTTCTGTAATAAACTTTATACAAGAAGAAATCAAATATACTTATATTAAAAATACACTGTTTTTCAATATAAATAACTAGAGACTTTCTTTAATAAACTTTATACAAGAAGAAATTAAATATACTTATATTAAAAATATACTGTTTTTCAATATAAATATCTAGAGACTTTCTTTAATAAACTTTATACAAGAAGAAATTAAATATACTTAGATTAAAAATATACTGTTTTTCAGTATAAATATCTAGAGACTTTCTTTAATAAACTCTATAGAAGAAGAAATTAAATATATTCTATTAAAAATATACTGCTTTTCAATATAAATATCTAAAGCCTTCTTTTTAATAAATTGTATAAGAGATTGTTTCTTAATAAAAAAATGTATAAGGAGGGTATGAAACCTATCTGCATTAAAGTTGAATATCCACAGCAGATTGATTTTTAATCTGTTCTGTTTAAAATATACGTTCTTTTTCCTTTTTTAAATACACTGTATGTATGCGGTAACGAAATTAGCAAAAGTTTACATGTAAAGGGATATCCGCATAATGGCTCTTATAAAATATAAAGACTGACATTAAAATTAAAATTCAGATTAATTTTCAATGTTAATCGCCGGGTTTCTTCGGCGCATTCGAGTTTTCTGTACAGCCGCTACAACGTATCATCAAGGCCACCGAAAACTGATCTATCTTTCGGTGGTCTCGGTACAACGTTGTATGAGCCGCGGCCCATGAAACTTTAAGCACGGCCCGATGGTGGGATATCCCATATCGTTGCCAGAAGCACGATTATGGCTAACTTTAACCTTAAATAAAATAAAAACTTCAGAGGCTAGAGGGCTGTAATTTATTATGTTTGATGACTGGGGGTGGATGATCAACATACCAATTTGCAGCCAGCACAATAGTTTCTTTTACAGAAAACGAAAATTATTTTCATTCTAGGTGTAGGTCGAAAGGACATTAGTAGCTTACGCCCTTCTAGCTTGAAAGGGGCATTAAGCTGCCCATCCCATCGGCCTTTGAACCAACAGACAAAATAAATCTGACCTGTGGCACCGAAATTACCAAATACTGTATATGAGCCCATTTTATATATTCTAATTTCATTCAGCATAATTATCAAATACCACAATCCATTTTCCCTTTATATCGGGCATATCACATATAATGTTCCCAAAGTAGGCGTGGTCTTCTTTCCCAGATGAAGAAGAAATGATAAGAATAGAATTTTTCTTTTCAGCAATCGACAATTTTTGATATACAAAACAGATCAGATATCATCTTGGGTCACTTTTGAATTTGCAAAATTATCCCGATTTCGACTAGTAATAACATGCTACCCGTAAACAAATATAGTTTTAATAAAATATATAAGTATGAAATCATATTCACAGCACGAAATTTATATCCAGAAGACTATTACTGCAACTGACAAGAAAAAAATAAAGCATTAATGATACCGTCTGCGTAATAGACCAATTATCAAATCATAAGACCAGAACGTGCCGGGAGAGGAACGAGGGCTCTGAAGACAGATGGGGACCGCTGACCGTTTCTCGGGGACCAGAGACCGCCTGATCAAAGGACCAGGGACCAACTGATCGAGGGACCAGCGACCAACTGATCGAAGATCGAGGGAGCAAAGACAAACAATATGAAAGACCAGAGACCAACTGAACGAAGGACCAGAGACCAACTGAACGAAGGACCAGAGACCAGCTGATCAAAGGACCAGAGATCAAGTGATCGTGGGACCGGAGACCAACTGATCGAGGGATCAGAGACCAACTGACTGAAAGACCAGAGACCAACTGATCGAAGGACCGGAGACCAACTAATTGAGGGACCAGAGACCAAATGATCGAGGGACCAAAGACCAACTGATCAAAGATCGAAGGAGCAAAGACAAACTGTTCGAAGGGCCAGAGACCACCTGATTGAAGGAACAAAGACCAACTGATCAAAGGACCAGAGACCAACTGATCGAGGGACCAGAGATCAACTGATCGAAGATCGAAGGACCAGAGACCAACTGCTCGAAGGACCAGAGACCAACTGATCAAGGGACCAGACACCAACTGATCGAAGGACCAGAGACCAACTGATCGAGGGACCAGAGACCAACTGATCGAAGGACCAGAGACCAACTGATCGAGGGACCAGAGATCAACTGATCGAAGATCGAAGGACCAGAGACCAACTGCTCGAAGGACCAGAGACCAACTGATCAAGGGACCAGACACCAACTGATCGAGGGACCAAAGACCAACTGATCGAAGATCGAGGGACCAGAGACCAACTGATCGAAGGACCAGAGACCAACTGATCGAAGGACCAGAGACCAACTGATCGAGGGGCCAGAGACCAACCGCTCGAAGGACCAGAGGCCCACTGATCGAGGGATCAGAGACCAACTGATTGAAGGACCAGAGACCAACTGATCGAAGGACCAGAGACCACTTGATCGAGGGACCTTGCTGAGGATCTAAAGATAATTTAGAAAATGGAATAAAAACCAATTCGACAGGGAAGAAGAGACCGACTTTTGGAAGAAGCAAAGACCACTTTTCTTAGGAAACCGGTCATCGACTCCAAGCCGGGCTAGGGACCGCCCTGAGGAGACCGAGATCGAGACCGCCCTGCTGAGGAGCCAGAAACCACCTCGTTGAGGGACAGGTGGCAGAGGCAGGGCATCCGAGACCTAAGTGACTATACCCTACAGCTACCCACCCACCATACCACCCAGAGGGACGCCCAACCTCAAATACCAACAATAAACCCCACCCCCAATTTCGTCGTCTTCTTTTTTTTATATAACCCAATATGACCGGCGATTATCCATTGACGGCGCAGGCTTATTAACCGATATCAGCCGATCATCTGTCACGACGGCCACCTGAGATCCTGCCTAATCATCCAGGACTCTTCAGGATCTCCCAGGAGGAACAAAGACTTCAAGGGCGTGTGTGTGTGTGTGTGTGTGTGTGTTTATTCATTACAGAAACAATATATAAAACACACGTGTATATGTATAACTGAATCACGAAAATATGGAAGGTGATGAATATATAACTAAAGACAAAATCCACGATGGAAAGGTTAACATTTATATATATATATATATATATATATATATATATATATATATATATATATATATATATATATATATATATATATATATATATATATATATATATATATATATATATATATATATATATATACGTGAAACAGAAATGGATGCAGAATAGATACGCTATGCAAAACTCGTCATTGCCAAAATATTAAAGGCACGGAGTACTAGCAGGAAATTTTCAGCTACCAAAATAACTAGTTAATCTTAACCTGAGTCACAACAAAAAAGTGGTGGGGGGAATTAAATATTAATTAATAATTATAAACGTAATGTGACAATGAGGAATGTAACAGTAATTACAACTTTTATGTAACTTACAACCGGATCCAGAAAAATTTGGGCGGGGGGGCGCACCAATTTTCATATTAGTTACACACACACACACATATAATTATTTTTTATCGATTTTTTCAATTTTTATATTTCTAAATTATGTTATTATCTAAATCTTCAGTATTATTATTTTATCATTTTTTTCATGGGGGCACGTGCCCAGGTGCCCCCCGCCGCCCTGGATCCGCTAGCGCTTACAACTGTATTTGATACCAGTCCAGTACCGATAAGTCAAGATGTAAATGACAGCTCCTAACATTCACTCAATCAATACCTTTATTTTATTTTATCTTATTTTATTTAAGAATACTCTCAGGGTATTCTGTTTCCCTAGGAGAGACTTCAAAGCGTCACTTTTCTATTTGAGAGAACAGAAATTGTAAAAACTGGCTTTGTTCGATTTTGATACATGATCAAGGTCGTGTTGCTTTCTTCAAAGATCTTCTCTGGATAGTTTTCCACATCTGCTAACCGCCCTCTACCTCTTGAGAACGAAGAAAGGTGGCATACACTGTATAATGATGTTTACACGATGAATGGAAGAGATTAGAGATGAAACTTAGATTAATCAATAGATTCATGAAAATATTACACAAGCAACTGAACCTCTCCAGTCTGATATTTCGTTTTTCGTTCCTTATCCTAAAACCATCATCAGTTCTTTAATAAGTGTCAATTCAAATGAAAAATAGGCTGATTTCGGTGTCTACTTACTCTTGCCATATAGCGTTGCAAAGACAAAAATAGACAAGAGAGAGAGAGAGAGAGAGAGAGAGAGAGAGAGAGAGAGAGAGAGAGAGCCATTTGGAAAGGGCGAGACTCAGTCAAGAAATTACGGAAGGACGGATAAAAATTTCAGGGAACTGACTGAGCCAGTAGGAAAATCAAAAGGACTGAACAGCACATTCTACCAGAGCATCTACTAGAATCTAGCAGCAAGATGCGTTTCAGAGACCTCCCAAGGAGACAACGGGTTCTGGCCGTCGAGGATGAAAAGTCGGTTGTAATTCTGATGTATTGAAGGCTCTGTGGCAAGGAAATTGGAGCAGCGAATGAATTACTGGCACACTAAATACCAGAGGACTTCATCCCCGTAATTTATTACATGGAAAGGATTTTCTAACCCGAAGATTTACATGGCGAAATTCGTTATCTCTCTCTCTCTCTCTCTCTCCTCTCTCTCAAGTAAATTCACGTGAAGGAATCAGTGATGATTGAGCTAGAAAGCTAGTTGCTTGAGAGAGAGAGAGAGAGAGAGAGAGAGAGAGAGAGAGAGAGAGAGAGAGAGAGAGAGAGAGAGGTAAATTCATATAAGGAAACCAGGGATGATTACGCTAGAAAGCTGGTTGCGAGAGAGAGAGAGAGAGAGAGAGAGAGAGAGAGAGAGAGAGAGAGAGAGAGAGAGAGAGAGACAGACAGAAGGAAATCAGTGACGATTAAGCTAGAGCGTTGGTTGAGAGAGAGAGAGAGAGAGAGAGAGAGAGAGAGAGAGAGAGAGAGAGAGAGAGAGAGAGAAAATTCATTTACAGAAATCACTGATGATTAGGCCAGAGCGCTAGTTGAGAGAGAGAGAGAGAGAGAGAGAGAGAGAGAGAGAGAGAGAGAGAGAGAGAGAGCTTTTTCTACTCTGACGTTCCGTAACAAATCAAGAGTTAGGTTTTAATTTCCATTAATCAAGGTATCTCAGTCTGAGCGTCACATGATCTAGCATCATCCCTAATGGCTTCCTCGAGCAACAGCGTGTACACTCTCAAGCACTTTTCTGCTTTCAACCCGAGCCATTTGAAAATCAAACCTGGCTGAGATTTAAGCAAAATTCTGTGAAAGTTGATCTCTGGAACTCAAACTGAAGAAAAATAATTATTCAGTTAGGATGCCAAACTGGAATATTAATGCGTTGCAGATAGATGTAGATTTTTTTTTTTGCGTGGAGCTGATTATCTTTTGCCTGATAAATTAAGTAATTTTGCTTCATCTCACCCAAATCTGATTTGCAACAGCTCTAACTGAAGGCAGTAAAGTGTACGGGCGTGTACATTCTTGTGCGCAAGCGCAAAATTAAGAATACCATTACGGAAAATGCCAAATCTAATAAACTTTAATACTGCATAGAA
>NC_089781.1:25370380-25382880 GCF_040412425.1 Macrobrachium rosenbergii
AAGAAAAGGAGGAGATGCAGAGAAAGGAACTGGAAAAAGAAAAGGAGGAGATGCAGAGAAAGGAACTGGAAAAGAAAAGGAGGAGATACAGAGAAAGGAACTGGAAAAAGAAAAGGAGGAGATACAGAGAAAGGAACTGGAAAAAGAAGAGGAGGAGATACAGAGAAAGGAACTGGAAAAAGAAAAGGAGGAGATACAGAGAAAGGAACTGGAAAAAGAAAAGGAGGAGATACAGAGAAAGGAACTGGAAAAAAAGAAAAAAGGAGGAGATGCAGAGAAAGGAACTGGAAAAGAAAAGGAGGAGACAGAGAAAGGAACTGGAAAAAGAAAAGGAGGAGATACAGAGAAAGGAACTGGAAAAAGAAAAAGAGGAGATACAGAGAAAGGAACTGGAAAAAGAAAAGGAGGAGACGCAGAGAAAGGAACTGGAAAAAGAAAAGGAGGAGATGCAGAGAAAGGAACTGGAAAAAGAAAAGGAGGAGATGCAGAGAAAGGAACTGGAAAAAGAAAAGGAGGAGATGCAAAGAAAGGAACTGGAAAAAGAAAAGGAGGAGATGCAGAGAAAGGAGCTGGAAAAAGAAAAGGAGGAGATGCAAAGAAAGGAACTGGAAAAAGAAAAGGAGGAGATGCAGAGAAAGGAACTGGAAAAAGAAAAGGAGGAGATGCAGAGAAAGGAACTGGAAAAAGAAAAGGAGGAGATGCAGAGAAAGGAACTGGAAAAAGAAAAGGAGGAGATACAGAGAAAGGAACTGGAAAAAGAAAAGGAGGAGAGACAGAGAAAGGAACTGGAAAAAGAAAAAGGAGAGACAGAGAAAGGAACTGGAAAAAGAACAGGAGGAGACGCAGAGAAAGGAACTGGAAAAGAACAGGAGGAGACTGAGAGAAAGGAACTGGAAAAAGAAAAAGGAGGAGACTGGAAAAAAGTTACAAAGAAAGGAACTGGAAAAAGAAAAGGAGGAACTGGAAAAAGAGAAAGGAACTGGACATAGGAAAGGAGAAGAAGCTGTTGCACACAAGATGGCTCCACAAGCAGAGGATGGAACGGAAAGTCTTGGAGGAGAAGATCCATTTGCTTGAGAACGAAAAGCAGCCGCAAGCAGAAGATGGCGGCGGCTCAAGAGAACGCACTAAATATGCTGCAAGATGAGATCATGAGGATGAGCAGAATAATATATATATATATATATATATATATATATATATATATATATATATATATATATATATATATATATATATATTATATATATATATATATATATATAGCATAAGTGAATGTTTGTATGTTTCTGTGGTTGTTTGTATGTTTGTGTTCTACAGAAATCCGAACCGTTTGACCGATCTAGACGAAATTTGGCACGTGGACATCATTAGACCCAACTTATATATAAGGCTAGGTTTCAAACCCGTACTCCCACCCCTTTCCCCTTCCCCCATACCCCTTCCCTTTGTGACTTATGTGGTAAATAAACTCTAAGGGTTTATCATACCTCATTTCATGTACTCGAGACAACAGAAATATCTGCGGTGCATCACTATATTGTCATCGGAAATAATGAGTAAAAAGCCCCAATAATAAATGAGAGACTGTTTTTCCAAAAATAAAAAGGTAAAACAGGCCACCATCGTTTGCAAACGGTCCTCTTCAGCCTGAGTTTTCAGAAACTAATACAAAAGAGTAATTAAAGCAGAGTAACTAATTAAAAGCTTGAGTAACTCATTAATAGCTAGAGTAACTAATTAAATGCTGAAGTAACTAATTAAAAGCTAGAGAACTAATCAAAAGTTAGAGTAACTAATTAAAAGCTAGAGTAATTAATTAAAAGCTAGAGTAACTAATTAATAGCTAGAGTAACTAATTAAAAGCTGAAGTAACTAATTAAAAGCTAGAGTAACTAATTAATAACTAGAGTAACTAATTAAAAGCTAGAGTAACTAATAACTAGAGTAACTAATTAAAAGCAGGAGTAATCAATAACTAGAGTAACTAATTAATAGCTAGAGTATCTAATTAAAAGCTAGAGTAACTAATCAATAGCTAGAGTAACTAATTAAAAACCTGAGTAACTAATTAATAGCTAGAGTAACTAATTAAAACTAGATTAACTAATTAATAGCAACAGCAACTAATAAAAGCTAGAGTAACTAATTAATAGCAAGAGTAACTAATAAAAGCTAGAGTAACCAATTAAAACCAAGAGTAACTATTTAAAACCGAGAATAACTAATTAACACCTATGTAACTAATTAAAACCAAGAGTACTTAATCAAAACCTAGAGTAGCTCATGAAAACCAAGAGTAACTAATGAAAAGCTAGATTAGCTAATTAAAAACAAGAGTAACTAATTAAAACCTAGAGTAACTAATTAAAACCTAGAGTAACTGGTTAGATCCAAGAGTAACTAATTAAAACCTAGATTAGCTCATTAAAACCAAGAGTAACTAATTAAAACCTAGATTAGCTAATTAAAACCAAGAGTAACTAATTAAAACCTAGATTAGCTAATTAAAACCAAGAGTAACTAATTAAAACCAAGAGGAACCAATTAAAACCCAGAGTAACTAATTAAAACCAAGAGTAACTAATTAAAACCAAAAGTAACTAATTAAAACCCACTAAGTAAGCTAATTAAAACCAAGAGTAGCTGATTAAAACCAAGAGTAACTCAATAAAACCAAGAGTAACTCATTAAAACCAAGAGTAACCAATTAAAACCTAGAGTAGCTAATTAAAACCAAGAGTAACTCATTAAAACCAAGAGTAACTCATTAAAACCAAGAGTAACCAATTAAAACCAAGAGTATAACTTCATGAAAAGCTAGAGTAAATTAAAGAGCTAGAATAACTAACTAAAAGGCAGAGTAACAAAAGCTAACTTAGTTTCTCCAAACAAAAGGCTAATAATTTTTGAAGCATTTGGTACAAACTGTGAATTCAAATATAACTCACCATCCGTTATTTAAAGGATTTTATGCATACTATTTATTCAGAGAATTAATGATATAATATTCAGGTTTAAAGGTTCGACCAGGTGACGCCTTGGGGTAATTATGTCAGGTGGTTAATGGCCCCGATATTGCTCTTGCTTCAAGTTGATGGTTCATCAAATTTACTTTTGAGTTATCAACTAGACTTGCATATGGCCGGAGTGGGTATAAACCTCTCTCTCTCTCTCTCTCTCTCTCTCTTTATATTATATATATATATATATATATATATATATATATATATATATATATATATATATATATATATATATATATATATATATATATATATATATACATATATATATATATATATATATATATATATATATATATATATATATATATATATATATATATATATATATATATATATATATATATATACATTCTGACTCACATCAGGATCGAACCCGGGTCTTTCAGCTGAAAGACGAGGCCGGTGCCAACCAAATCACACAAGTCTTTCGATTGAAAGACCTGGGTTCGATCCTGATGTGGGTCAGAAATTTATTTCTGTTCCACACGTGATTGTGTGTTGATTATTTCTGTCATGTATATATATATATACCTTGTTCTCCTTTTAAGAAGAACTAATTCACGGTGTGTAACACTTTCGGGTCTAAGCATTTATAACAGGAAGCGGTCCTTAGCACCATGCCCTGCCCCTCAAGCAGGTCACCCAGCCAAGCACAAACCAGGCCAAACACTCCTGGACATCCATGACTGGTAATCGAACTTTGCAATGAACATGTTGGAGTTCAACATTAATAAATGCGTAAAAACTTATTCATATACATATATACAGCTGCGTCTGCGTGACGTCACGCGTCCTTATAATCGCTTGTACTGTAAATAAATAAATCCTAAACGTTTCTCGCCCTCCCAAGAAAAATGTTTATTTTTGGCCGTTTTTCTCAAAGGCACCACGGAAACTCCTCCTCCTCCTCCTCCTCCTCCTCCTCCTCTCGTCTGTGATGAAGTCGAGGGTCCCTTATCTAGCATTTCTCCTTATGGCCGGCGGGGTCATGATGCAAACCTATACCCAATAATTTTTGTGTCCACACTTTCTTAACCACTGCACGAAAGACCTGACCTATGCACGCAACGCCATCACCCTTCCCCCCCCCCCTCCTCCCATCCTCCTCCTCATCCCTCTCCTCCTCCTCCTCCTCCTCCTCCTCCTCCTCTTCCTAACCTCGGGGATGAGGTGGAGTGGGGAGACGAACTCCCTCTCCTCCTTCCTTCACTTCCTCCTCCTCCTCCTCCTCCTCCCCTCCCCCCGCCTCCTCCTCTTCCCCTCATCCTCATCCTCCCCCCTCCTCCTCCTCTTCCCCTCATCCTCATCCTCCCCTCATCCTCTTCCTCTTCCCCTCCTCCTCCTCCTAACGTCAGGGATGAGGTGGGGTGGGGAGACGAACTCCTCATCCTCCTCCTTCCTTCACTCCCTCCCCTCGGGGGTGGGGTGGGGTGGGGTGGGATGGGGTGGGGGAGAGGGGGAACATCATCCTACTACTCCTGATCCAATCCTCCTCAAAGGTCTCCCACAGACTCCTTCGCCCATCTCGGTCGTCTTTCAATTCAAATCCCAAAAAGATTCCTTACATCATGGAATCAAGTCCTACCTTTCTGCCTCATGTTTTACATTTGTACCAGGCTCTCTCTCTCTCTCTCTCTCTCTCTCTCTCTCTCTCTCTCTCTCTCTCTCTCTGTCTCTAATTTCTTGATTTACGGCTTCCACAAACGTTCGATGGAACGGCTATGTGAATTTGTCAACAATTTACCTACAACCCTGTCAACATATAAAGTTATCTTCAACAATTTGTTTACAGATACAGTCTGTATTCTGCATTTCGTCTGCGTATATACGTATCTAAAAATATTTATCATTAGCATCAAAATTACAATTAAGAATAAAAGCAAAAAAAAAAAAATACAATTAAATAAATATCGTACAACAAATAAATACTGGCTAGCTCAATTAAACTACATAGCTACTAGAAATGTATATCTAGTTTTCTCACATAATATTTCGGCCATTCAGAAACAAAATTTTCAACGGTACAGCACCTCATTTTGTATCTTCTGTTCACCGATTCAGAAAACGGCCATTGGAAGCTGAATGACAATAGTCGCGCTTTTAAAAATAATAATTAATAAACTGGATGAAAAAAAAAAAGTCTATTGCAGGTGCGACAAATTTAAAAAAAAAAAAAAAAAGTGTCGCTGCCGTGAGATTCAAAATATTGTAAAGGAGAAATTAATGGATTCATTTTGTGGACATGAGTAAATTTCCGTCGCTGCGAAAGTTGGAGTTACAAAAACGATGGTGAAAATTTGTCTCTTTAAATAAATAAATAATAATAATAATAATAATAATAATAATAATAATAATAATAATAATAATAATAATAATAATAATAATAATAATAATAAAATATAAACAATTAATAATAATATTCAATAATTTGTCTATTTTACTTAATAATAATAATAATAATAATAATAATAATAATAATAATAATAATAATAATAATAATAATAATGTTCTAAAGGGTCCACAATAACATGAACTCTCGTGATAGAGAGTTTTTCTCCCAACAATAATAATAATAATAATAATAATAATAATAATAATAATAATAATAATAATAATAATAATAATAATAATAACACCCTTTTCAATCATATTTATCAAAAATAACAACGTCATACTGCTCCAGCCCTACAATCAACAGTTACACTGTAGTAAGCTGATTACCCTTGAATAATGTACCAAAACTTATACGATTGGGCGATTTATGCTGCATGATTTCGGACCAGATGAAAAGCTGATTTAATTGATAGATTTATGGTTATTTAAACTGGCGTCACAACATCTAGGTTATTGACGCCGTAATAAAATTAAATAAGAAACTAACGAAAATATTTAAGGGGAGTTTCATATAAAAAAAAAAAATATATGCATGTATATATATAATCAAATCTATAAATACGTATATACTATACATACATACATATGTATATGTTCTAAATTTTGTTGAGGCCCGCATACTGAGACTTTCGCTGCTGGTAATAATGTTCAATCATTGTAAAAAAGTGAGCCTTGGTTCCGCGATGGAATTTGTAAGAGTTCCTTTGTGGTTCTAGCAAGTATACTTAATACAATTTACATGAAAAAAAAAAATCAGTTTCATATCTATACAAATCCTGACTCGACAAATCAGAGGAACGTGAAAGTCGAATCTTTAAAAATTAAGGAATCTGGAACCTTTATTTTTCATTGTCTTCCATACTGAAAATGAAAAAGCTACGCTCAATGCATCCGAGAACGAATTTACAAGTGAAGAATAGAAGTATTTTTTGTTTTTGTTTCTCCCGCAGAGAATTTTTCAAGTACCTGTAGGGTACTATAAAAAGAGGCAGTAGGTACGTTTGTCCTAGAACTACCGGCCAATGGATCGCCACTTGGCAGAAGGAATGACGGGGTACCACAGTTATTTCAATCGATACATGAAAATTCAACTTGAGGCCGCCACGAGGCTTTCCACAAGCAATGCTCGCCTCAGCACCCCAGGATACTTTAATTCTTCCTTTCTCTTAAGAAGGAAAAACTGATTTTCACAGTTAAGGAATTGTTGACAAGTTACGTCCTGAGAAATTTATCAATTATGCATTTATAGCAGCCAAAAAGACTTTTTATCCCTTCGAATCCTTCACGCCTTTTGGCTACGCTTTTCTCTCCAAGCCTTGAAACCCAAAGGAAGAAGAAGAATCCCTTTCCACCCGTCGTTAGATTCAAACCCAAGGACTTAGGATCTCGCTTGCGCATAATATGCAAAGATAAAGAATATGAATCTTCTAACTACATATTTCCTTCCTCTTTTCTCTTTAAGCGTCAAAGAGTATTTCTGTTATCCACCCCTCGAGCAAAACGTTTGTCAGATTCTCTTCTTTGGCATCTGACAATTTTACATTTCCTCCTTTAATATTCCTTTTCATCTTTCAAGTTTTCTTTCTGTATTCACAATCTTTCTTTTTCCTCATCAAACGGTCTCTCTGAGGATGTTGTGCGCTTAGAACCTCAAAGGTTCAAGCGAAGGTGCAATGCATTACTACCCTAAAAACAATTCTCCTTGTGCTTTTAAACATTCATTCAAAATTTTCATCTATCTAATTATTAATATGTGCATTTGTTTTCTAATAATTGATCTCAGTTTTCTGCATTCCCTACTATTTTCTGTAATTCTTTTCAAATGAACGCCATATTCTTTGGAAACTTGATTTTCGAATCAATATAATAATAATAATAATAATAATAATAATAATAATAATAATAATAATAATAATAATAATACACTTCAATTCTCCATTCCCAGTCTACATCCTCAATTAACTAGAAATATCAGTAATAATAATAATAATAATAATAATAATAATAATAATAATAATAATAATAATAATAATAATAATAATAATACAACTTATTGTCACAATACATTTCAGTTCTCAATTCCCTGTCTGCTTCCTCAATTAACTATAAATATCCTTATGTCTGACTAAAGGCCTCTTTTATTAATCCCCTCACTCCTTCTATTTCTCTTCTTCTTCCCTTTTCGTGCTGACACAGCATTCCCACTTCATCCCTTCACAGTCTACTCTCATTTACTTTTTCCCGCTACTGTCGGGAAAAAAATTCAGCTTCCGGAGTTTTTCCTTCAGACAGTCTTAATTTCCTTTCTAGCAGAGAATGGAAACCTTTCCGTTTTCTTTCAACAATTTTTCCCCAAAAGGGGAAAACGGGACTAGCTACTCGTTCGAGATTGCCAGTTCCTAACCGGCTGATTTATAGAGACTCCCCGTAGGATGGTATTGCCATCGGCGCACATCATGCGGTGCACTGTACGCATTACATAAGGTTCTTTGCAGCTTGCCTTCCAAGGCCACTAGCTGCTTCAACCCCTTTCGTCGTTCCTTTTACTGTACCTCCTTTCATATTCTCTTTTTCCCATCTTACTTTCCTCAACCCTCTCCTAACAATTGATTCATAGCGCAACTGCTTTGAGGTTTTCCTCCTGTTACACCTTTCAAACCCTTCACTCTCAATTTCCGTTGCAGCGCTGAATGACCTCGTAGGTCCCAGTGCTTGGGCTTTGGCCTAAATTCTATTTTCAATTCAATTCAACGATTTATAGAGATGACGTCAAACTACTATGTCATCTGGGCCGATTCTGGGTCATGTGTCGAGGTCATATTCTGGATTCTAATTGTCCCATGAAGTCATTTGAACAGCTCAATAAAGCTTCCATTTCAATATACATTGATAAATATTGCATATTGTTATGCATCTTTGTCTTTGACCTCTTATGGAAATTGCTTCTGTGGATAAATTATGCAAGCGTATCTGTAGACAAACTGTAACTGTACACAAATACTGTAGAATATATTTTGTAGATAAGCTGTGACTGTAGACAAATACTGTAGAATAATTTTTTGTAGAGAAACTGTAACTGTAGACAAATACTGTAGAATAATTTTTGTAGATAAACTGTAACTGTAGACAAATACTGTAGAATAATTTTTGTAGATAAACTTTAACTGTAGACAAATACTGTATAATAACTTTTGTAGATAAACTGTAACTGTAGACAAATACTGTAGAATAATTTTTGTAGATAAACTGTAACTATAGACAAATACTGTAGAATAATTTTTGCAGATAAACTGTAACTGTAGAAAACACTGTAGAATAATTTTTGTAGAAAAATGAAAATGAATAAGTCATAAGCAACACATTACACCTTTTTGTCTTCAAATGCCATTGTAACTGTGCACACTACAATATTTACATTCGTATATTCAGACTATATACCAGTTAATGGGATCTCCTAAGTGATTGTCCAGTATGCTTTAATAATACCAACAATCAATTTTATCATCATTATAAAGCCTTGCAATTTCCAAATACTGATGTTCAAACCCATCCCACAGAATGCTTTCATTTTCCATGAATTTGACGAATTCGCTAAAAACCTGTGACTGTCTGCAAGAGAAAACGTCTATATTCGATCGAGTGAATTACAAAGCCCTCTCCTTTACTAACCGTTAGTGTCACAGGCCCGGCTGTGACCCATTTCATCTCACACCTGACTTCCAAGGTCTGTCACATGATTTTAAACAATATAAAGTTCGTTTTAGGAGAGATTGCTATCCTATACAGGCGAAGAGTCTACGCTGTGGAATTGAGCAATGATTATACAAATTCATCCGACCTACGAAGATTTTTTTTACCATACAAAGCACCAGTAATACAATCACTCGCCTCTGGGTTTTAAGAGTTCATAATCTACAAATAAGTTGATACACAACCTGTTCTGGAGAACGAGAATGCACGTTCTCTTCCCTTCATAAACTACAAAATATGAACATGTATTTTTTATTTGTAATTTAATTTTAATTCACAGAATAACTGCTCGCAAGGCTATCCAACTATTCAGTCTGGCCTGATTAATCGCGTCGTGACGCCTACAACAAGAGTAGCATGACGAAGGTATTTTAGATTTATTTTTTAAAATTGCAGAGTCGGCGGCCGTTAAATCATTCAGCAACTGATGAAGAGACTCAGTGCCAAGATTTATTTGCAAAATTATGTAGAGATCATCTTCCAGCCTTTCATTATTTCAATGAACTGAAGTTAATGATACATTGATTTATATTCTATATATATATATATTTATATATATATATATATATATATATATATATATATATATATATATATATATATATATATATATATAAACTCGTATATATATTCTAAATTCTCCAGATAATATTCTTGAATTATTCACAGGCTCAATGAATTGATGAATAAACCAAAGAAGAAACTCATCAACAAAAAAAGTAAAATAATACATTGACTGGTTTATTTTCTGAATTATCAAGAAAATGTCCCTGTATCAATCACAGATTCAATTAACTGATGAACAAACAAAGGAAAGAATTCCTTAACAGAAAAAGTAAAATAAACAAATAGATACAAAATCAGAAAACGAAGGTCTTCGTAATGGCTCTCTCTCTCTCTCTCTCTCTCTCTCTCTCTCTCTCTCTCTCTCTCTCTCTCCTCCCATCATCACTCACCCCGGACAAATATTTCCTCGGGATTTATAAGCACCTTAAATGACTATTAGACTAAGCTTGAGATCCACGCACTGATACGGCCCAATAATGGCGAAATATGAGCCTCGTACACAAACTAACGCTCTCCGAAGGAGATACCACCTCAAATGACCTAAGATAATGGAGGCTATATTTTGGGGCACACTTAATGGGCCAATCTGGGATGTATGCCCAACGACCCGGCTGGTCATTTACAAGACTTGCCAACCAGATTTACTGTAAGGTTAACTATTCATGCCTGGTCGTATTAATGTCTCGAGCTGGGCCGGATTGCTCCGAGTTGCGCGGTCTATTAAGCAGGTATCAAAATCAAGAGGAATGAATCTCGTTTCACGTCATTCTAACGGCATTCCACAAGTATTTTCGAAGGCAATGATGTTTTGGCGACTCTAAAAACAAGTAGAGAATGCGCCGAAGTTTCTTCAGCGCAATCGAGTTTTCTGTACAGCCGTTACAGCGTATAATCAAGGCCACCGAAAATAGATCTATCTTTCGGTTGTCTCGGTATAATGCTGTATGAGCCGCGGCCCATGAAACTTGAACTTCGGCCCGGTGGTGGTGTGGTCTACATCGTTGCCAGAAGCACGATTATGGCTAACTTTAACTTTAAATAAAATAAAAACTACTGAGGCTAGGGGGCTGCAATTTGGTATGTTTGATGATTGAAGGGTGGATGATCAACATACCAATTTGCAGCCCTCTAGCCTCTGTAGTTCTTAAGATCTGAAGGCGGACAGAAAAATGTGCATTTGGCCAATTTTCGAATTGCACAGCCTACCAACCACCAAAATCAAGAGGAATGAACCTCATTTCACGTCATTCTGACAGCATTCCACAAGTATTGTCTCAGGCAAAAATGTCTGACGATTCTTAAGAAATCATCTCGAAAAAACTTACTGTTGCGTTTGGCTAATCGTTAATGTTTTGAAACTTCATAGAACTAAAGGAATCTAGGTAAACTCGCCCCTGTGCTTTGTCATTTTCTCGCGCTTTCCCCCGCAAACCCAGATATCTTCTTCTATCGTTGACATCAGAGAGATGACACACAGGGCCTCGACGAACTGATGCGAAATGTCGTTTTCTCCTGACAGCCCTTCGAAGGCAAGCCAATAAGAATGAATAAGAATTATCGTGTAAAAAGTTTCTCTACACGTCTCGCATTCTTTTGGTCCTTGTGGAATCGGGCTACGTAAATTCTACATTTACACGATAATTCTTATTCATTCTTTTTCAAGCGATGCTCCACCGACATGAAAATATCAACAATGGCCGAAAGAATGGACTGTCTTAGTACATGGAAAATGTTTATATTCAGTGGCAAGCTAAGGATCACCTACTGGAAAAAGTCATTATTATTATTATTATTATTATTATTATTATTATTATTATTATTATTATTATTATTATTAAGCAAGGCAAAAGGTCCATTACCGTTTCTTAGTACATGAAAATGTTTATATTCAAGTGGTGAGCTTAGGAGGTCACTTAGTACATGAAAATGTTTATATTCAAGTGGTGAGCTTTGAAAAAGTATTATTATTATTATTATTATTATTATTATTATTATTATTATTATTATTATTATTATTAAGCAAGGCAAAAGGTCCATTACCGTATCTTAGTACACGAAAAATGTTTATATTCAAGTGGTGAGCTTAGGATCACCTACTGGAAAAAGTCATTATTATTATTATTATTATTATTATTATTATTATTATTATTATTATTATTATTATTATTTATTATTATTATTATTATTATTATTATTATTATTATTATTATTTTATTATTATTATTATTATTATTAAACAAGGCAAAACGTCCATTACTGTGTTAAGCAAGCCCCACAGAACAGAATACTCTTACGGAAATAACCTGAAAAATAAGTTACCGAGGAAAATTATAATAAAACACCGTTAAAAACAATAAAAATAAATATAAAGAAAAACAAATAAAACAAACATAATTTGCAGCTGATATCAGCGAGGCAACAAAAGCTATTCTTCTGTTCAAAAATAAAATCTAAATAACATTCATTAACAAAAAGTAAAAAGAGCACAAAAATGAACTGACAGTTCCCTCCAAACATCCCGACTCAGGAGGCAAGCGTCAGGATGCAAGGAATATTATAAGTATATGCTTGAAAAATAAACTTTACCACTCCGCAGGCGAGCATTAACTAAATGTAAATTGGCACGCAGCTGTTGCTGACATCACTTACACATCTCACAAGGACAAGTAACAGAGGGCACACACCTCACTGCGATATCCTGCAATCCGACTGTCTAGGACTCTAGGTCTCTCTAGGTATCTAGTAGGAGGCTCTAGGATC
>NC_089781.1:25387880-25392880 GCF_040412425.1 Macrobrachium rosenbergii
TCATTTGCTTGAAAACAAGAAAACCAAATGTTACTCGTTGATTGATAGATTTATAGATTTTAGGCATATGCCAAGCACTGGGGCAACTGAGGCCATTCAGCTCTGAAACGGAAATTGACAGTGAAAAGGTTTGAGGAGTGTAACAGGAGGAAAACCTCAAAGCAGCTGCACTGTGAATCAATTGTTAGGAGGGGGTTGGGGACAGTAAGATGGAAGAAAGAGAATACGAACGGAGGTACAGTAAAAGCAATGAAAGCAGTTGCAGCTAGGGGGCCGAAGGGACGCTGCAAAGAACATATTACTCGTTGCAAGACATGTTGCTTGCAGTTACAATATTCTGATAGAAACGGCACTAAAATATTTTGGCTTTTATATGGTTTTGATTAGCAGGTTAAATTTTTCCAGTTACTTGCATTTCACCCTAAAAATATTTTATTTGCTTTTTGCATTTCTGTAAGAGAGAGAGAGCATTTCTGAGAGAGAGAGAGAGAGAGAGAGAGAGAGAGTTAAATTTTCCAATTGCTTGACCCTGAAAAATTTTTAGAGATTTCTCTGAGAGAGAGAGAGAGAGAGAGAGAGAGAGAGAGAGAGAGAGAGAGAGTTAAATTTTCCAATTGCTTGCATTTCACCCTGAAAAAATTTTTATTTGCTTCTGTAAGCGTACGGCATTTCTGTGAGAGAGAGAGAGAGAGAGAGAGAAGAGAGAGAGAGAGAGAGAGAGAGTTAAATTTTCCAATTACATGCATTTCACCCTGAAAATTTTTTTGCCTCTGTCAGCGTACAATATTTCTGAGAAAGAAAGAGAGAGAGAGAGAGAGAGAGAGAGAGAGAGAGAGAGAGAGAGAGAGAGAGAGAGAGAGAGAGAGAGAGTTAAATTTTTCCAATTACATGCATTTCACCCTGAAAATTTTTTTTGCCTCTGTCAGCGTACGATATTTCTGAGAAAGAGAGAGAGAGAGAGAGAGAGAGAGAGAGAGAGAGAGAGAGTTAAATTTTTCCAATTACATGCATTTCACCCTGAAAATTTTTTTTGCCTCTGTCAGCGTACAATATTTCTGAGAGAGAGAGAGAGAGAGAGAGAGAGAGAGAGAGAGAGAGAGAGAGAGTTAAATTTTTCCAATTACATGTATTTCACCCTGAAAAAATACTTGCTTTTGTCAGCGTACAACATTTCTGAGAGAGAGAGAGAGAGAGAGAGAGAGAGAGAGAGAGAGAGAGAGAGAGAGAGAGAGAGAGAGAGAGAGAGAGTTAAATTTTTCCAATTACATACATTTCACCCTGAAAAAAATTTATTTACTTTTGTCAGCGTACAACATTTCTGAGAGAGAGAGAGAGAGAGAGAGAGAGAGAGAGAGAGAGAGAGAGAGAGAGAGAGAGAGAGAGAGAGAGAATATTACTTCAGTTCGAAGCCCCCTGAAAGGAGAATATTTCTTATTAAATAAGAGAGCGTCACTCGTAGCTGTAATATACGAAAAACCAGAAAATTAAAATGACAAGTATTACAAAATAAAAATGTCTCTAGTCCACTTTCTCTAGACGTGAACTGTAAATGCGGAGCTCTTGGAATATAAAAAAAAAGATTGGTTATATATTATTCTTCGTAGTGTGAGACTAAGTCTCGCCGGTTTACGTGGAATCCCAACCTTTTCCCAAAAAGTAACCCAAGTATACAGTGAATCGTGATGACAGTTTTTCTAGAATTTATGCAGTATAAAAAAAAAAAACACGAGAAATACTCAGGCACTCTTCATAGAATTCAAATGAAAATATCTATAATTCCCAAATTAGGATTCAAAGATAAAGACAATATTTTGTACCATTTAGTCACTTATCAGTGATCCGAAAACCATTTGACTTTTATGTCTGGAAGTATTACAAAACTGCAAATAAATCTAATCTATCATCCGATCTCGAATCATGCACTAACTCCATATTTGCTGTGCACATGTAATGCTATGCTTCGTGATTCTCAATATCGGAGAAATATATATATATATATATATATATATATATATATATATATATATATATATATATATATATATATATATAAATATATATGTATATATATATATATATACATATATATATATATATATATATATATATATATATATATATATATATATATATATATATATATACACACACACTATATATATATATATATATATATATATATATATATATATATTATATATATATATATATATATATATATATATATATATATATATATATATATATATATATATAAATAAAAAGCAGTACATGACAGCTCGGCCTCGAAAAGTGAGCCATTTCACAGAAATTGCTTCATCCTAATCTCGACCATTTCCGCCATTCACGCAGAGAGAGAGAGAGAGAGAGAGAGAGAGAGAGAGAGAGAGAGAGAGAGAGAGCGGTGAGTCACCCCCATCGTGTAATTATGGACAATAATTCAACGAAGAAATCAGGAAATTACGGAGCTTCAAAGAGCCGACAAAGCGAGCATATTTCACTGTAATTAACGTCCCCCTTCAGAATACCTATTTAGGCAGTCATTTTTACCTGCCAGGTAATTTAAGTGGCAGATACACACGAGGCAGACTCCTCCAGTTAGACCCCTGTTCTCTCTCTCTCTCTCTCTCTCTCTCTCTCTCTCTCTCTCTCTCTCTTTGGAACAGATGTCGGCGTTCAATGGCGATTGATAAAGTAACTATGAGCGTGCCACAGACAAGAGATTTCACGCTCTCAGGGATAGGTTGACTGAAGCTAGCGTTACAACAACGGTGGTCATCGAGGTAAAAAAATATACAAATGGACGGAAATAGAGAAAAATCTCAGGATTAGATTGACTGAAGCTGGCGTTGCAACAACGGTGGTCATCGAGGCCAAAAAATACACAAATGGATGGAAATAGAGAAAATTCTCAGGAATAGATTGACTGAAGCTGGCGTTACAACAACGGTGGTCATCGAGGTCAAAAATACACAAATGGGCGGAAATAGAGAAATCTCTCAGGAATAGATTGACTGAAGCTGGCGTTGCAACAACGGTGGTCATCGAGGCCAAAAATACACCAATGGATGGAAATAGAGAAAATTCTCAGGAATAGATCGAGAATAGATTGACTGAAGCTGGCGTTACAACAACGGTGGTCATCGAGGTCCACATATGGATCGAAATAGAGAAACTCATGGAAGAGGAAATATCTTTGATAACCATTAAATTTCGACCACTGATAAATGACAACGATCACAAGAAAATTCACTAAGAAGAAATTTCTATATATAAAAAAAAAAATTAAGCGAAAAGACTCGTCGCCCCAAATACGTTCACCGAGCCAGCCAGTTTCATTTCAAGGCCATTGATCGTGCGCTAACGATACGAGGAAATGACCTTGGACCAAGGTCAAAATGTGTTTACCCTTGTGCTGAAACCACTTTGCCAAGTTTAACTTAATATCATGACTGCAAACATTTATCAGGGATGTGTACAGCATTGATGGACTGACAGACAAAAAATACTTAGTTTCTGACCCCGCAAAATCTGAGGGTGTCAATAAACGATAAACAATTCTAGCAATAACTCCCGAATAAGTTTGAAATATGCATTTGATATCGTCCACGTCAGTTCTTAAGATTTTTTAAATAAAATAATTGCTTCTCTATTTTCTGATAAATCATCTGTCGCAAGAGATTTTATCGACAGTTGTTTTAACAATATCTATTGCAAGAAACAATGAACTCTTCCATTCAAAGACTGCTTACCTAAACTACGAGAAATACTGCTCTTTTTTCCTGTAAAAGAAAACTATTGAGATGGCTATTTGTCTGTCCGTCCGCACTTTTTCTGTCCGCCCTCAGATCTAAAAAAACTACTGAGGCTAGAGGGCTGAAAATTGTTATGTTGATCATCCACCCTCCCATCATCAAACATATAAAATTGCAGCCCTCTAGCCTCAGTAGTTTTTATTTGATTTAAGGTTAAAGTTAGCCATGATCGTGCGTCTGGCACCGCTACAGGTTCCAACAACAGGCCACCACCGGGCCGTGGCCGAGTTTCATGGGCCGCAGCCTACTTATTACCTCTTCTTCGTATCTTTTCTTCCCATTTCCCAAGTTTCTCTGAATGACATAATTCCACTTTCACCATTTCTCAAAATTTCCTGTTCACTCTCACTTTCTTCTTTACTCTCTTCAGCTCCCGTCTCTTATTCTTGTACTTTCTATGCCTTTCTGGAACACCTCCCTTCTTCTCTATTCCTTCTTTCTTTCCCTTCCGTTTCTGCATGTCTCTCTTTCTCAATAAATGCCTCTTCTTCTTCATCTTCTTCTTCTTCTTCTTCTTCTTCTTCTCATCTTTCTACCCAGTCCTTTCTCAATAAATGCCTCTTCTTCTTTTGTCATCTTTCTACCCAGTCTTTTCTCAATAAATGCATTTTTTCTTCTTCTTTCTTCTTCTTCTTCTCATCTTTCTACCCAGTTTTTTCTCAATAAATGCCTCTTCTTCTTCTTCTTCTTCTTCTTCTTCTTCTTCTTCTTCTTCTTCTTCTTCTCATCTTTCTACCCAGAGTTTTTGAATCAGCTGAATATCACATCATCTCTCAAGGCTCAATCTTCTTTAAGGTCAAGGGTTCCAACACACAATTCAAACACCTGGCTCTCTCTCTTTCTCTCTCTCTCTCTCTCTCTCTCTCTCTCAATGGGCGCTCCCAGTTATGTGATATGAGAAATTAATAAACGATATTTAATTATGTCGAGTGTTTGCTTAAATGCCAGTAGAGAGAGAGAGAGAGAGAGAGAGAGAGAGAGAGAGAGTAGATTAAAGGAAAGAGCGAGGGGAAAGGTACGTTTGGGAGGGGGTTGGTGAGAGGAATTAGGGGAATGGGGAAGTTTGGTTTTAAACTTTCCTCGGCGCGATTAAAACGAAGAAGATGAATTTTGGATGATTTGATGACCTCAAAGGACGCCCCCGCCACAACCACAGCAACGTGTGGACACAAGGTAAGGAAAGAA
>NC_089781.1:25397880-25405380 GCF_040412425.1 Macrobrachium rosenbergii
AATTAGCCTTGATGGTTTGAGTGGACGGTTGGGCCCGGGAGGGAGGAGGGGGAGGGGAGGGGGGGGAGGGAGGTGTGTGGATGTGTGTGTGAGTCAGTCAGTGGTTATGATTGGGGCAGGGGTGGGGGAAGGGGAGGGGAGGGGTGATGTTGATGAAAGGAGGGGGCTCCAACCTCGTCAATGCTTTTTTTTTTTTTTTTTTTGATCTTCTGACTCGAAAACATATGACCGAATAAATTATCGTACGTAGGAAAGAACGATAATCAGAGAACAACAAAGACGTAACAAATACCAAGAGAAAAACGTGCAGACTAATAAATTAGCAACAGAAGCCACAAATGAAAGGTATTTCAAACAAGAAAAATATATGTGGCGCTGAATGCCTGTCATCATCGCCTTCTCAAGGCGACTGCTCTATTTGAATGATTTCTATGAGTGAACTCAAAGCAAATCGATCGAGCTTTTCGATGACCTGCATTCAACAGCAATTCCATTGCATTCCCAATAGAATGACCGGTGCCTCGCATTTCATGTGTTCTGAATATATTTCCATTCTTCGTTTTACTTCAACGTAATTAAAAGAATCACGACATCAGAAATTCAAAACTTGCGCTCCAGTTAAGATCCTCAGCATTATCTGGAACGACGACCTGGACATTATAATATCTCCGCTTTCTTTCCTTATTCTTTTCACCAAGATATTATAACTTGTCGAATGAGGAATGGCTCTAAAACCTGCTGCTGGTTCTCTTCTCAATTTCCTGATGATATTCCTGTCGACAAGAACTGATCATTTCTTGTCCGTTGTTTGTATACCCCACCGGCTATTTATCATCTCCCATTCTTTAGCAAGCACTCGCAATTCGCTTCGCGTAATATCATCGTCCCGAGAGAGAGAGAGAGAGAGAGAGAGAGAGAGAGAGAGAGAGAGAGAGAGAGAGAGAGAGGGGCAGGGGGTGAGGTGGTGCACACAACCATCTCATGTGGCCTTCAATCAAGAATTACCAGCAGAATCCCCGTCAGTTTAAAGCAACCTGAGGTTGCCATGCGCATGACACGCAACCTGCGCCGAGACCATGATTCCCCGTGTTGCAGAACAATGCCAGTACGGGAGGGCGGCGCAATGAGATCAAAGGAATACGCAAATGACATCATTAAGGGCAGTTAAGAGGCCCTGCGAGGCGGCACGGGGGTATTGTATTAATGGCCCGGACGAACATTTGTGAATGGAGGCGATCGCCTGAGAAGCGAGTAGCGGCCGTCTCGGGCTTGTCACTTAGTATGATGAGACCTGCCAGGGGATGGTTCGGTGTGGCCGCCCTGCAGGGTCCTGCAGGGTCCTGCCCCTCTTGCCCTGGAGAAGACTCCTGTCCCCCCTCCCCCTTCCCCACCCCCTCCCTCTAGACTGGGGTGGCATGCCCCACTAACTTCAAATAAGGATGAGCAAACAAAATCTCTCGTCTGCCTTTCATGAAGTCTGAGAGACGGCGACGACAAGATCCGACATTCAACGAATTTGGCTACGTAATATCCCTCGCTCACACGAATATACAAATAAAATAAACAAACACACTATGATTAATTTAATATTTAAGGATAAAATCCTTGTGCGGAAAACTTCCGTTTCCTCGGCGGATGCTTCTCGCACCCAGGCATAACGCTGAATAGCGATAATTCAGGATTCCTTCCATTAACTGTGCCATAAACTCTATTTGCGCGCGCTCGAGCGCTTTCCAGGTTTTCCTCTCCACCTCCTTCCAAATGCCCGAAACATGACGTCACCTGACTGCGCAATCTTTTCTCCAACCAAGACCAAACCACCTCAAAATATTCTACTTCATCTTTTCATGCACGCAGATATTTTCACCAACATCTCTGTTGTATTTTTGTACTTTTTCAAGTTTTCTAGGCAGACGTGAGAGACCGCAAGGCTTCAACCACTTTGCTTCGATTCTCTTTCAATAATATTTCATTTACAGAAAGGTGAGTCGGTTCAACAACTTCTTCCCATATTCTGAATTTTCATGAGTTCTTTTATACATCTGGATAGCCAAAGCTTTCTAAAGCTGATTCAGTTATTTAAAATCTATAACATACTGAGATGTAAGAAAATGGGGCTGCGAGTTCATATTTACAAGAATTGGTTTAAAATTAAATAAACAAAAGATATACACAAACTAACAGTCTGAAAATAATTAGGGATTTGCATAGGGCAAGAAATAACACACGTATGTAGAAATACCTGTTATTATTATTATTATTATTATTATTATTATTATTATTATTATTATTATTATTATCAACATTGAAAAGGACAAATGCTAATCTAAGAATATTCCATTATAAAAAAAATGTGTTCCAAGAAGAGAAAACACTCGAAATTTTGCGTAATTTCAGCAAAATAAATATTTAAAAAAATATATTTTTTGAGCATAATTTATTTTTAAGCGATCCTCTCATGAACAAGAGCCTGTGCTGGCGCAAAGCCAGTTTACAAATAACGTATCCAAAGAGGGGAATGAAATTTGAAATGTCTAAATGGGAGATGATTTAGCTGTATAAAAGAAAATTGGTCACGTTAAAATAAAAATCTGCAAATAATTTCTTCAACATTTCCATTTCTTCCTGTCACAGAAGTAATGAAAATATGACCTAATTTTTTACAATGAAATATAAATTCTAGATAAAATAGACTGACATAAATATATTTCAGTATCTTAAACACTGGAAATTATTAACAATTTGGAGACGAGACTAAATACCCAGATCTACTAATTATATATATATATATATATATATATATATATATATATATATATATATATATATATATATATATAGATAGATATATATATATATATATATATATATATATATATATATATTATACATATATTTATATATACATACACACACACATATATATATATGTATGTATGTATATATATATATATATATATATATATATATATATATATATATATATATATATATATATATATTACTGACATTGCTTTTACTGCTGTGTCTACGAAATGTGACTATACACACAGGACATGAGAGAGTTGCAAAGTATGAGATTCGGGGGTCAAATTACCGTTGATGATCCTTGTACGCAGCAGAACGAAATAGGCGATTCTATAGAAACTTTCCCTTATGCGCGAGGTTTGTCCTTGATTCAGTACCTTGAGGCTGAATATAAATGTCGACCTTTCAGGGATAAAGATTTACAGGTCATAAAATACCTCTGTATTATAATCATTGTGACTCTACACTTCATGAGCAGTAATTTTCAGATTCTTCTCCAACACTTCATCCTGAATGACTTCTACAGTTTCGATGAGAGAACTTAAATGATTTCGACCATTTCACGGTCAGAGCTTGTATATCTTCGACAGTTACGAAGGGAAAGCTCGAACAACTTCGACAACTTTAAAGACGGGGCATGAATAACTTCGACAATTTTGGAGACGGAGCTCGAATAACTTCGGTATTTTTGAAGGCAGAATTTTGAATAACTTCGACAATTTTGAAGACAGAGCACGGATAACTTCGATAATTTTGAAGACAGAATTTTGAATAACTTCGGCATTTCCGAGGATAGAGTTTGATTATCTTCGACACTTCCGAAGACAGATCTTGAATAACTCCGACAACTTTAAAGACAGAGCTTGAATAACTTCGACAATTTTGGAGACAGAGCTCGAATAACTTCGACAATGTTGAAGACAGAATTTTGAATAACTTCGACATTCCCGAAGATAGAGTTTGAATATCTTCGACAGTTACGAAGACAGAGCTCGAATAACTTCGACAACTTTAAAGACGGAACTTGAATAACTTCGACAATTTTGAAGACAGAGCTCGAATAACTTCGATAATTTTAAAGGCAGAATTCTGAATAACTTCGACATTTCCGAAGACAGAGTTTGAATAACTTCGACAGTTTCGAAGACAGGGTTTGAATAACTTCGACAATCTTGAAGAGACAGCTTGAACAACTTCGAATATTTTGAAGACAGAGCTTACATAACTTCAACAGTTTCGAAGTTAAAGCTTGAATAACTTCGACAATTTTGAGGACAGAGTTGGAATAAGTTCAATAATTTTGAGGACAGAGCCTGAATAACTTTAACAATTTTGAAGCCACAGCTTGAATAACTTCGAATATTTTGACGACCGAACCTGAATGACTTCGAATATTTTGACGACCGAACCTGAATGACTTCGAATATTTTGACGACCGAACCTGAATAACTTCGACAATTTTGAAGACAAAACTTCAATTACTTCGACAATTTTGAAGATAGATTTGGAATAGCTTCAATAATTTTGAGTACAGAGCCTGAATAACTTCGACAATTTTGACGACAGAGTTAGAATAAATTCAACAATTTTGAAGCCAGAGCTTGAATAACTTCAACAACTTTTGAAGCCACAGCTTGAATAACTTCGACAATTTTTTGAATAAGACAAGAGTTAGGATAACTTCAACAATTTTGAAGCCAGAGCTTGAATAACTTCAACAACTTTGAAAGCAACAGCTTGAATAACTTCTGACAATTTTGACAACAGAGTTAGAATAACTTCAACACTTTTGAAGCCAGAGCTTGAATAACTTCAACAACTTTGAAGCCACAGCTTGAATAACTTCGACAATTTTGACGACAGAGTTAGAATAACTTCAACACTTTTGAAGCCAGAGCTTGAATAACTTCAACAATTTTGAAGCCACAGCTTGAATAACTTCGACAATTTTGAAGACAGGGCTTGAAAAACTTGGACAGTTTCGAAGACAGACTCTGAACAACTTCGGAAAGAACCAGAATAACTTTGACAACTTTACAGACAGAGCTTGAACAATTCCGACTGCTTAGAAGACAGACCTTGAATCAATCTGACAGTCTCAAAGCCAGAGTTTTGAACAGCTTCTGAAAGAGCGAGAATAACCTCGACAATGCCAGAATAACTTCGACATTAACTCCAAACATCTGAATACCTTCCACACTGATTCTTAGTGCACCAACGTCATGAGACTTCCATCTTCCCAGCGATAATTATAATGATCATTTATTAAGAGTGAAAAACGGATATTCTGCCGAGAATTCTGTTCAAATTAAACAGCTGTAGAGAAATAAGGTCCCTCTATCTCTGACCGATACGACCGCCAAAAGTGGCGTTGCATTTTCATCATTCGCATTGCATGATGAAAGGCTTTACAAGTATAACTCTTCTTCTTTAATGTCTCATCTGAAATGATATGTGGAATACGACCATTATGGAAGAGAATAAATATAGGTTTCATTTAGTTACTCCTCTTTTTATGGTTGATATCTGAAACGATATGTACAATACGTCCATTAAGAATGAAAATGATATACAGTTTATTATTGGACCTGTTTTTTCGCTTGCATTTTAGGTCTTTTTATATAACTTTTTTTACGATTTTTATGTACATTAGTAAGATACACAACAGTGGCGTTCCTACGGCGGTGTTGATATTTGTATCTTTTAATGTATATATGTTTTTTAGGAATCTTAAATAAAAAATGTTGCCTCTCAGAACCATTTTTTCCTTGTAAAATAGTGTAAAAGAATTTAAATGTGAAATAGAACATTTTTATTATTATTATTATTGTTATTATTATTATTATTATTGTTATTATTATTATTATTATTATTATTATTATTATTATTATTATTATTATTATTATTATTATTAAATACCAAAGTAATTATTTCTCTCTTTGCTAATATGGCTGACAATGCATTCTTATGTTCTCAAGTGTGAAACGACGTATTTCAACACTACTCATTTTTCACTACATTGTTATAATTAAAACGGCATTTTTCTCTTCAAAACCGATTAAAACAGCTCTAATAAACAAATAACTTAAACGTTACACAGAAATTCTTTTAGAATTTTTATTACAAAAGTCGTGGAATCAGTTATCAAAGGTTACTCATTTCCAACGAATATTGCCACACAATGTAAAACTCAGGAATAAGAAAAAGGAAGAAATACCGAATAAATAAAGAGAAAATAAATAAAATAATGTAAACGAATTTATATTCAAAATGAATTATTATTATTATTATTATTATTATTATTATTATTATTATTATTATTATTATTATTATTATTATTATTATTATTAACAAATACCAAAGCTACTGTTTCTCTCCGATTGACAGCGCTCTAAAATAACCGGGAACTCAAATCTTAAAACAAGAATTTTTTCGTAATGATTATTATAAAAATTACGGAATCAATTATCAAAGGTTATTAAATAACCGACGAATATTACCACACAGACTGCATGTATATCTAAAGAATAAGCAAAAAGAATAAAGAGCTAATGAATAAAAAAATAATAAATAATTACATTACTTATATAAGAGTAATTAAGTCAAGAACAAAAAAATATCTATCTTTCGGTGGTCTCGGTATAATGCTGTATGAGCCGCGGCCCAAGAAACTTTCAGCCACGGCCCGGTGGTGGCCTGTCCTATAGCGTTGCTAGACGCACGATCATGGCTAACCTTAACCTTAAATTAAATAAAAACTACTGAGGCTAGAGGGCTGCAATTTGGTACGTTTGATGATCGGAGGGTGGATGATCAACATGCCAATTTGCAGCCCTCTAGCCTGGGTAGTTTTAAAGATCTGAGTAATTAAGTCAGAAAAACGATGCCAGTGGTAAGGAGATTTCAAGATCATTTCCTGTCCTTCTGGAATTCAACTGATTTCAAGTGATTCTCTTAAAATGAGCTTCAGTCATTATCTGGATTTTTATTTCATTTCCTCTGCTTGTTCTCTTTATTCAGGCGCCTCACCTTTTAGTTTTCCGCGCCGGCTTTGTCTGTCCGTTCGCAGTTTTGCTGTCCGCACTTTTTTCTGTCCGCACTTTATTCTGTCTGCACTTTATTCTGTCCGCACTTTATTCTGTCTGCACTTTATTCTGTCCGCAAATTTTTCTGTCCGAACGTTTTTCTGTCCGAACGTTTTTCGGTCCGTACTTTTTTCTGTCCGCACTTTATTCTGTCCACACTTTTTCTGTCCGCACTTTAATCTGCCTTCAGTTTTTTCTGTCCGCAAATTTTTCTGTCGAACAATTTTTCTCTCGCACTTTTTCTCCGCATTTTTCTGTTTATTCTGTCCGCAATTTTTCTGTCCGCACTTTATTCTGTCCGCAACTTTTTCTGTCCGCACTTTATTCTGTCCGCAATTTCCTGTCCGCAAATTTTTCTGTCCGAACGTTTTTCAGTCCGTACTTTTTTCTGCCCGTACTTTTTTCTGTCCGCACTTTATTCATTCCGAACTTTATTCTGCCTTCAATTTTTTGTGTCCGCACTTTTTCTGTCCGAACGTTTTTCTCTCCGCACTTTATTCTGTCCGCACTTTATTCTGTCCGCACTTTATTCTGTCCGCACTTTGTTCTGTCCGCACATTACTGTCCGCACTTTTTGCTGTCAGCACTTTTTCTGTCCGCAATTTTT
>NC_089781.1:25410380-25412880 GCF_040412425.1 Macrobrachium rosenbergii
CTTTTTACTGCTTTGAGGCATATACAGCTTTCTTACCATATCAACTGCTCTTGCAACTGTTTTTACGCCGAATATACATGGCAAACAGTTCTTATCAACAGTTGCAACCTCTTAATACAGTCCAAATTTGGCTTCCGTAGACTCTTCATGGGCTGTTTAAATATTAAGTGCCCAAAATGTTCTGGCTTTCTTGCCTCACATTTTCTCAGACTCATCTCTCATCCTATCATCAGTCTTTGTTAATTCCAAATTTATACATACATACACATAAATACACACACTTTTATATATGTATGCATATATATGTGTATATATATGTGTGTATGTGTGTAATTTTGTAACCGCAGCGCAAACACATTAAGTATTTTAGGTGTATCTGCGTTCTCTTGTTTTTGAGATTTTTTTAATATTAAATTTGGAGCTCATTACATATTATCAAAAGAACTATGCGGATGCACACTACTTTATATATCTACACACACATTACACATACATATATATATATATATATATATATATATATATATATATATATATATATATATATATATATATATATATACTATATAAATATATATATATATATACAATATATTTATATATATATATATATTATATATAAATATATATATATATATATATATATATATATATATATATATATATATATATATATACATATATATATGATGATTAAAAGCCACAATAATATAATTGATAAATTGTATATTTTAAGACATAAAAATATACAAGAAATGGGATAAAAACGAGGAGCTTTCGACCGTTTGCGCAACGGTCCTCTTCAGCCAACTGAATCAAAATACTAGTTTTTCTTATTAAAAAGACACGTTTAAAAGAATTTTAGTGATACTCGATCCAATAAAAACATCGAACTCTCTTTCAGTGTGGACTAGGCAGTTATGTAATGGCAGTTTCCGTATCTGTGGCCAACCGTCGTGATCTTCTTAATGGCTGTCGTTCGAGCGTACGGTGCTCATCACAGGTGACTAGGTGGTTCGTGGGTAGAGAACGACTTTCAACATCGGTGCCTGTTGTTTCTGCGGCAAATGCCACTTCGACAACCTGTGCGGGGAGAGATGAGGAAGACACAGTATCAGGGGGCCTCGAAACTGCCTGAAATTTAATTTTATGGAATGACAGACTAGCCTGTCTGTATGTAGGTCCTCCTGCGTAAAATTTTTATTGCCATCTAATGTATTGCAAATATTTATCAAAGCCCCTCCACTACCCTTCTATGGCCTACCGTGACTACTTCTATATATAGTATTGCTCCTCCCAATCCATGACGTGATTATTCTCCCAACAATGTTTAGCAATAGCGCTGTTTTGAGCAGAAGTCCTAACCGCTTTTTTATGTTCTTGCAATCTGATGTTCTTCCCTCTACCTGTCTCCCCAAAATAAAATAAATTACAGAGCTTTGCATTTTATAGAATATAGTCTCCTATGTCTCTCTTGTTACTATCACTATTAATTCTGTGGCTATTATTTTATTGAATTTGGATTTGATTGAGTTTTCAAATGAAGGCTACTTTAACATTACCTGTACTATTATTGATTAACTGGGCTGTTGATTTTAGTTTTTCGTGATATGGAAGCGTTATGAATCTCTTTGTGATCAGTCTGCTTGAGTGAAGGGTTGTAAAACTTTTTCTAGCCTTAGACAAAGCATCCTCAATAAAATGGGTAGGGTAACTCAACTTGCTAAAAGAATTTCTTCGAATATGTGCAA
This sequence comes from Macrobrachium rosenbergii, assembly GCF_040412425.1. Classification (NCBI taxonomy): domain Eukaryota; kingdom Metazoa; phylum Arthropoda; class Malacostraca; order Decapoda; family Palaemonidae; genus Macrobrachium; species Macrobrachium rosenbergii. Next base: position 25,412,132 of record NC_089781.1, read on the forward strand.
TTTCATCATCTAAATATTGTGGTTTAAACCTGAAGACCCTGGCAGCCATGTTTTACAATGATATTTTTCTTTATCTGTATGCTGTGATAGGAATAAAAATGAACATATAATTCTGCATTAGTCGGCTTCGGTAAACCGAGAATTCAAACTTCTTTGTGTTTGGGTTGTGAAAAACTAGGACATCCAAAAAGGTAATCAGTTGCTCTGATTCCTGTTCAGAAGTGAACTTGATTTGTTGTATCTAATGCAGAATTATATGTTTCATTTTTATTCCTATCACAGCATACAGATAAAGAAAAATATCATTGTAAACATGGCTGCCAGGCTCTTTTCAGGTTTGTGACAATATTTAGATGATGAAATTGCACATATTCGAAATACTTTTTAGTAGTTGAGTTACCTACCCATTTTATTGAGGATGCTTTGTCTAAGGCTAAGAAAAAGTTTTACAACCCTTCACTCAAGCAGACTGATCACAGCAAGAGATTCATAACGCTTCCATATCACGAAAAACTAAAATCAACAGCCCAGTTAATCAATAGTACAGGTAATGTTAAAGTAGCCTTCTCATTTGAAAAACTCAAATCAAATTCAATAAAAATAATAGCCACAGAATTAATAGTGATAGTAACAAGAGACATAGGAGTATATTCTATAAAATGCAAGCTCTGTAATTTATTTTATTTTGGGGAGACAGGTAGGGGAAGAACATCAGATTGCAAGAACATAAAAAGCGGTTGGGACTTCCG
>NC_089781.1:25417880-25422880 GCF_040412425.1 Macrobrachium rosenbergii
GAGTGACAGGGGTCTTCCGTCGATTGTTGGCGGGGAGTGGCCGACATCTTTCAAACCCCACCTTCAAAAATTTGGGGTTTTTTTTTTTTTTAATCGTCTTCCATCGTTTCATCATGTGTTCCCTCAGGGGTTTTGCAGGCGGTTTAGACGAGAGAGAGAGAGAGAGAGAGAGAGAGAGAGAGAGAGAGAGAGAGAGAGAGAGAGATTATACATATAGGCATATATATATATATATATATATATATATATATATATATATATAGAGAGAGAGAGAGAGAGAGAGAGAGAGAGAGAGAGAGAGAGAGAGAGAGAGAGAGAGAGAGATATAGATATATATATGTGTGTATACATGTATACATATATATATATATATATATATATATATATATATATATAGAGAGAGAGAGAGAGAGAGAGAGAGAGAGAGAGAGAGAGAGAGATTACACATCTAGATAAGTGCAGAGAGAGACAAAGTGAAGTGACCATACGGATATAGACGTATATAGAGAAATAGCCTGAAGACCGAGAAAGATATAATAATAACGATTAAGACAAACGAATCAAGCATTTTTCAAACTGAGGCGTTGTTCGTATGACTCAGGTTGGGGCGAAAGAAAAAGTCTGTAGAATATCTATGAAGCTACACCTTTTGAATTTGCATTATTATTATATTATTAATTATTATTATTATTATTATTATTATTACTGGTGAAAAATCTACATTGATGTAAATGTAAATTTATATATATATATATATATATATATATATATATATATATATATATATATATATATATATATCTATGTATACATATATGTATATATATATATATATATATATATATATATATATATAAATATATATATATATATATATATATTTACATATGTATATATATATATATATATATATATATATATATATATATATATATATATATAAATATATATAATTTATATATATTTATATATACACACACACAATTATTCAAGACAGGCAAAACTTGCCTAAGCAACTTCAATATATTACAAGATCAATTCACAAAATAAAAAAAAAAAACAGCTAAACGGCATAGAAATACTTACAAAAACATTGCAAATTAGAAATAATTCTAAAACTGATAGTAACTTTACAGCTTTTTCTCAATTATTATTTTAACCATTTATTCTTCACTTGCTCCTGATTATCACATTCACACAAGTCTCAGTGTTATTTAAATAACGCTTCAAATTACATGATCGTTGTAATAATAACCTTTGTTATAACAAGATATTTAGCGTTAGCATGTAGGATGAGGTTGCTAGACCTACGCCGATGAGTCATAATAAGAGAGGACGCCTCAAAGGGTGAAAATGAACATCTGTTATACCAATTAGTCTACCGGTAATTATGACTGAGCAATGTGGAGGTATGACAATGATAAGCACAGCTTATATGTGACATGGTTAGGGGAGGAGGAGGAGGAGGAGGAGGAGGAGGAGGAGGAGGAGGAGGAGGAGGAGGAAGGGGGAGGGAAGTTGGAGGAGGAGGAGGAGCAAGAGGGAGTGGGAAAGGGAGAGGGAGGAGCAGGTGAAGGAGGAAGAGGGAGGGAAAGGTGATAAGGGGGAGGAGGGAGGAAAGGTGATAAGGAGGAGGGTGGGAGCGGGAGGGGAGGGAGAGAAGGGGGAGGAGGAGGAGGAGGAAGGGAGAAAAGGGCGAGGAGGAAGAGAAGGGAGATGAAGAGTGGAGGAGGAGGAGGAGGAGGAAAGTGGAGGAAGAAGAAGGGAGAGGAGGAGGAAGAGGAAGAAGAAGGGAGAGGAGGAGGACGAGAAAGCGAGAGGAGGAGGACGAGGAAGGGAGAGGAGGAGGAGGAGGAGGAGGAGGAAGGGAAAGGGGAGGGGTGAAGCCGGAAGCCCACAGGGGGGTGGCGCGGTTCCTGCTAGACATTGGTAATTGCGACACGCAATGATAAATGCAGCGGTAATTGACGACCGAGCGAAGAAAAAAGAAAAAAAAAAAATCTTCCCCCGTCTCTCTTCTAACCTCGCCGCAAAAGGCGGCGTTGCCATCGTTAGGGGAATGCAAATCTGCATAATTGGCCCCAGCTTGCATTTGCAGGCGGGAAATACATATATATATCAGTCTGAATAAACGTGATGCGTAATGATGCATTCTGGGGATGGGGGTGGGGGTAGGGGATTGGGGGAGGGGGAGGGGAACGCTTCTCAAGAAAGGAAAAAAGGGGGCCGCATTTTTCCTAATGAAGCTTAATGAGTAGTTTTGTTTCTGTACTTATTCATTTATTTATATTTATTGAGGCGGTGCATTACTGATTTTTCATATATATTAAATTATAAATCTGTTAAATTGTAGAATTTACCTCCTTTTTTTTCTACGTTTGCTCGTTTCAGTTGCTTGATAAAATATTCCTTCGCAATGTATGCTTATAATAATAATAATAATAATAATAATAATAATAATAATAATAATAATAATAATAATAATAATAATAATAATAATAATAAATGCACATAACATAATAATAATAATAATAATAATAATAATAATAATAATAATAATAATAATAATAATAATAATAATAATCGTGTCAGTGAACACATGGGAGTTTTAGCCTTCAAAACTATAACACACATTGAGCTAAAATTCCTATGGAAAAAGCATCAATGGCGTCAAGTTTCCTAGCAAGCTCTCAAGAGATATGAAAGTCTAATATGTGAAACAATAATAAAACAGAACAAAAGACACGATGGTCGAAAATAATTATATATAAGGAACTGCAATTAATGTATAATGCAAGTTAAAAGAAAAAAAAAATACATGAATAGGTACCAGGTTCCTCTGTAACAAACCCAAAAAACCTAAGTTTTGAAACCTGTTTGGGGATGAAACACTTACAATATACAGTATAATCCCCCCCTGGGTGTAGGTTATTCCCAAGGTATACAGAATTCATACATACATACATACATACATATGCATATATGTATGAAATATTTTGTTAAAACAGAATTCCATAAAATATAAGGGAGCCCATAAAAATGCCAAAATGTGGAAAATGGAGGCTATATTTCAGAGACCAGACTGTCTCTCTCCTCCTGAGGAGAGAGACAGTTTGGTCTCTGAAATATAGCCTTTATCTTCTACATTTTGGCGTCTCTATGGGCTCCCTTATATTTGATGTATTTATATGTGTATATATATATATATATATATATATATATATATATATATATATATATATATATATCTACCTCTTTATTCAAAATAAATAAAAATATCACATTTTATAACACAGAACATATGGATGTTTATTGATTCCTCTTTTTTCTCTACCTCTTTATTATAAAATAAATATAAATATCTCATTTTATTCAAAATAAATAAAAATATCACATTTTATGGTGCCTAACACAGAACAGACGGATGTTTATTGATTCCTCTTTTATTCACTCTCTCTCTCTCTCTCTCTCTCTCTCTCTCTCTCTCTCTCTCTCTCTCTCGCCCACAGATAAACACACCTTTCCAAGTCTTAATACTCAGTCACACAACATTCCCAACCAGTGGAATCTACAAGCACTTCCTGGAAGAAGAAAAAAAAAATTAATTCTACAAACATGAAAAAGGCAGTATCTCAGACTCATCCCTCACCATTGCATCCTTGCGTAAGGTGGGTTTTGTTCGGTGCGGTTATCGCTCAACGATGATCGTTCATGGATTAACGATGATCGTTCATGGATTAACGATGATCGTTCGTGGATTAACGATGATCGTTCGTGGATTAACGATGATCGTTCGTGGATTAACGATGATCGCTCGTGGATTAACGATGAACGTTCGTGGATTAACGGTGATCGCTTGTGGATTAACGATGATCGGTCGTGGATTAACGATGATCGCTCGTGGATTAACGATGAACGTTCGTGGGTTAACGGTGATCGCTTGTGGATTAACGATGATCGTTCGTGGATTAACGAGGAACGTTCGTGGATCAACGATGAAAGTCAAACGCTTTTTAGAGCATTAATCCGCTTGTTATTTAATTGCGCTGTTGTGCTTTGAACGACTGACGGTAGTCACCGCCAGTCGTTCAAAGCAAAATAGCACAATTAAATAACAAGCGGATTAATGCTCTAAAAATCTTTTGACTTTCATCGTTAATTCGTGAACGATCATCGTTAATCCATGAACGATCATCTTTAATCCATGAACGCTCACCGTTAATCCTTAACGATCACCGTTAATTCACGAACGATCATCGTTAACTCACGAACGATCATCGTTAATCCCTGAACGATCATCGTTAATCCATGAGCGATCACTGTTAATCCATGAACGATCATCGATAATCCATGAACGATCATCGTTAATCCATGAACGATCATCGTTAATCCATGAACGATCATCGTTAATCCCCGAACGATCATCGTTAATCCGTGAACGATCATCGATAATCCATGAACGATCATCGTTAATCCATGAACGGTCATCGTTAATCCACGAACGATCATTGTTGAGCGATAATCGCACAGAGGAAAACCTACCTTCAGAAACCTTTCTTCAAAAGTGATTGAAAGGGCTCTTCCACGAAGACGGTCAAGAGAGAGAGAGAGAGAGAGAGAGAGGGAGAGGGGAAGCATGTCTACTCAAAGGGACGGAAGGAAGAGGGGAGGGAGGGGGGAGGGGAAGAGATGTTTACTCGGAATGGACGGGAGAGCCAAGGGGAGGGAGGGGAGGGGAGCATGCGTGCAAGGAACAAGTAAGGGAAAGGGAAATTGGACAAGGAGGAAAAGGGGAAATGGGAGGTGGGGAAAAATGGAAAATGGGAGGTGGGAAAAAAAGGAAAATGGGAGGTGGGGGAAAAGGGAAATGGAACGAGGGGAAGGGAAACAGGGTGAGGGGAATAGGGGAAACGGGAGGGGGAAGGGAAGGAGGGAAGGGAAAGAAGAAAAATGGGAAACGGCAAGAGGGGGAAAGGGGAAACAGGAGGAGGTGAAAGGGG
>NC_089781.1:25425380-25435380 GCF_040412425.1 Macrobrachium rosenbergii
TGAATTGATATTAAAGGACGTTTGTAGCTTTTCTGATTGTATATGAATCACGGTGATGTGATAAATAGTCATGTATATATATATATATATATATATATATATATATATATATATATATATATATATATATATATATATATATATATATATATGTATGTGTGTGTGTGTGTGTGTGTGTGTAATATGAAAATTAGTGGCCCCCAAGAAATTTTTCTGGATCAGCTAGTGCCTATGAAGTCCTCATTAAAATAACCCACAACCTCCCTTATTCAAATTCACTTGAATACGTAACATCAAACGAGAAGGGAAAAGTACGACACAAATATTTATATTAACGGATACAAAGCTTGCTGACCTATGATCCTCAATATTCTAAGGGTCTATTCAAAACTTTTTTCACCTCCCGTTAACAAAACTAATTCAGCTATGTCAACTCTCTCTCTCTCTCTCTCTCTCTCTCTCTCTCTCTCTCAAACACTACTCCACACTATTCTTCCTATATTCTTATTATATTAACTCATAAGTTCTCAACACATACCTCTCTCTCTCTCTCTCTCTCTCTCTGTGTTTTGCCTGTTTTTCCTCTCTCCGTTGAAAATACAGTACCTTCGTCTCCTCTCTCTCTCTCTCTCTCTCTCTCTCTCTCTCTCTCTCTCTCTCTCTCTCTCTCTCTCTGACCTTGCCATTTCCTCGCCGCTAAATAACACAGGTCCCTTAAGAGACAACAGAGGAAACCTAGTGAAATCAGACTTGGAAAAAGCATAGTCACTTAATAAGTTTTTTACTAGTGTTTTCACAATTGAAGACACCACCTCACTCCCTAAACCAGCCATTAAATATGAAGGGGCAGAACCGCTTGACAAAATATTTACAGAAGAAGACGTTAAAAACAAAATGGAAAAACTAAAAAAAAAGTTCAAATCTCCTGGCCCGGATGGGACTCATCCAAGAGTTAAAAAGAGTTAAAAGAGGAGATAGTTCCTCGCCTACATAAACTCTACAGAAAAACTGCAGAACAACGAAAGGACCAAAAGGATGGAAACTAGGTAATGTGCCCCCAGTTTACAAAAAAGGTCCAGGAGAAGAGCCAGGAAATTATAGACCAATCTGTCTAACGTCAGTCCCTTGTAAGATTTTTGAGTCCATAATTGCAGATCAAATTGTGGATCACATTGATAGAAACAACCTGTTGTTAGACAGTCAACACGGCTTCAGACACAACAGATCCTGCCTATCAAACCTCTTGGAGTTTTCCATAATATCCTTGGTATAACGACAGTAGTAAAGCAATAGATATACTCTACTTAGATTTCCAAAAGGCCTTTGGCAAAGTTCCACACAAGAAACTAATGACAAAAGTTAGAGCTTTAGGAACTAGGAGAAATAGCCGACTGGATCGAAGAAAACAGAGGGTTGTAATAAACGGTGAAGAATTAGAATGGGCAGATGTGACAAGCGGATGTGACAAGCGGAGTTCCGCAGGGTTCTGTCCTTGGCCCGCTCTTTTTTTGATTTACATTAACGACATTGATGTAAGCTTAACTAGCAGGATAGCCAAATTTGCAGATGACACCAAACTAGGTGTAAATGCAGCAGACCCAGGTACAGTGGAAAGTTTAAGAAATGATCTAACGAAAATAGTGGTCAAAAAAGATGGCAAATGCCATTTAACTTGGATACGTGTAAAGAGTTACAAATAGGAACAATCAACCCTCATGCAAACTACATGCTGCTTAGGAATGACATAAATAGTGTAGAACAAGAAGAGAACCTTGGAGTCATTATTACCAAGGACTTAAAATCCACAAAACAGTGCATAAAAGCTGAAAAGAAGGCGCGGAAACTAGTGGGATACATTAAGAGGTAGTTCAAATACAGAAACAGGGGAAACGGTGCTCCAGATCTACACATCAATAGTTAGACCTCATCTTGAATATGCAGTACATTTTTGGTCTCCACCACTGTAGGGCATAAATATTAAAGGGGTACAAGCAAGTACCACAAAGTTAGTTCCATCCAACAGGTAAATAGGTTACCAAAGACGACTAGAGAGCCTGAACATGTATGACTTAGAAACACGACGATTGCGAGGTCAACTAATAGAAACATTCAAAATACTGAAAGGCATAACAAAAGTAGACAGTAACCTCTTCACATTAAACGAAAACCAGACAAGAATAATGGATGGAGACTATAACTGAAGAGATACAACACATCTCATTGTGGGAACTTCTTTACATACGAGATATGTGACACATGGAATAAACTGACACCAGAAGTTGTCAACAGCAACAGAGTAGAAGAGTTTAGAAGAAAGCTAGAGACGAAATCAATAGAACACTGTGAATGAACAGTAAAACCTGCTCCTAGAGATAAGTGAGCACATGTTGTCTCCTCGGATGGACTAATAAGTCTTTGAGACATCCTGATCCTTGTAATACCTTGTAACTCTCTCTCTCTCTCTCTCACTCTCTCTCTCTGATCTTGTTACTTCCTCTCCGTTGAATATACATTCGTCTCCTCTCTCTTTCTCTCTCTCTCTCCCTCTCTTTCTCTCATCTTGCCACTTCCTCTCCGTTGAATATACCCTACGTCTCCTATCTCTGTCTGTCTGTCTGTCTCTCATTAACCTTCCCATTTCCTCTCCGTCGAATATATCTAAGTCTATGTCTGTCTGTCTCTTTCATCTTTATATTTCCTCTTCGTCGAATACACCTTAGTCTCATGTCTCTCTCTCTCTCTCTCTCTCTCTCTCTCTCTCTCTCTCTCTCTCTCTTCCCATTTCCTCTCCGTCGAATACCTTTCTCTCCTCTCTCTCTCTCTCTGTCTCTCTCTCTCTCTCACTGACCTTACCATTTTCTCTCCGTCGAATATGCCTTGGTCTCTCTGTTTCTCTCTCTCTCTCTCTCACCTTCCCATTTCTTCTCCGTCGAATATATCCTCGCTCTCTCTCTCTCTCTCTCTCTCTCTCTCTCTCTCACTAATCTTACCATTTCCTCTCCTTCAAATATACCTCAGTCTCTCTCTCTCTCTCTCTCTCTCTCTCTCTCTCTCTCTCTCTCTCCACTGATCTTAGCATTTCCTTGCCTTCAAATATACCTCTCTCTCTCTCTCTCTCTCTCTCTCTCTCTCTCTCTCTCTCTCTCTCTCAGCTTGACCCTCTTTCAGCCATTTTTTTTTTTCGTATTTACCCAGTCGTGTAGAGTTACTCTTTGTGGATAATGAATCGGTCCCCCTTTGTAAAGAGGACCCTTTGACAGTGCCCCTTTGATCAGCAGAGCATTAAGGAGCAGTAGCAGGCGGCGAAAGACTATATTATTATTATTTATTATTATTATTATTATTATTATTTAAACTGGCCATACCTACAGATGCTTCTCCGTTCAAAGTGAACTCGTTATTCGCGTCATAAAATGCGTCAGCCTTATGATGGTGGGTGAGTGTTTTGAGTGTACTAAGGTGTGTATGTATGTGTGTATCATATATGTATGTATGTATATGTATATATATTTATATATACATAACCATATATATATATATATATATATATATTTATATATATATATATATATATATATTTTTATATATTTATTTATTTATATATACATAAATCATATATCTTTACATATATACAGTATATATATATATATATATATATATATATATATATATATATATATATATATATATATATATATATATATGTATGTATATATATATTTTAAAAAAATTATATATTTATATGCAAAATTTCCAAATCCGAAATTCAGCGGCTAGAGACAACACAAAATCATTTTAGATTCTAACAGAAACGAAATACTTTCCGAAATCTTAAATCTCCCCAAAAAAAAAAAAAAAACCCTCTACGGGCAAACTCTCCGAGATGAAAACAAACCGTAAATATAGGAAAATGTCCGAATAAAAAAAAAAACGTCATGAAACATTCAGTAATTGTAAAAGGGTGAACTCTCTAATGATCGCTAACGATAATGAGCGAATTCTAACGATCTGCTAACGAGATTCATGATTTTGAGTCTTTTATTTTTAAATCATTATTTATTTATTTTTTTTTTTTTTTGTACATTTACTCTACCTCTTCTCATGTCGTTAAATTTGAAAGTAAATTTCAGCCCGTTTTGTTTGTGATTATTTTTAATGATGGTTTTTTTTTTTTTTTTTTTAGTCCTTTTCGGTGTAAATATGTATCGAATCGTAAAAGCATTTCCTAGTTAATTTTTTCTTCTTCCTCTTTTTTTTATTTTTCCTTTATTTACTTATTCTCTTGCTTTTAATTTTGTTTTAATTTTTTCTGATTCCCTTTCGCTTGTTTTCATCCATCCTTATTTCTCAGTTCTCTTTTTCCTTTTCTGTCCTTTTCATTCGTCCTTATTTCTCACTTCCCTTCTTCCTTTTCTCTTGTTTTCATTCGTCCTTGTTTCTCATTTCTCTTCTTCCTTTTCTCTCGTCTTCATTCGTCTTTATTTCTCATTTCTCTTATTTCCATTTTTACCTAACTGACTTTTGTTCTTTTTCATAGTTTTATTTAAACTTTCTCTTATTTTTAATTTTTTTTTAAATTTCCCTCTTCCTCTTCTTGATAACTTTTATTTTTCCTATTCGTTCTCATTCTTACAAGATACAGGAAACTATTATGCCGGCTTTGTCTGTCCGCACTTTATTCTGTCCGCACTTTTTGCTATCCGCCCTCAGATCTTAAAAACTACTGAGGCTAGACGGCTGCAAATTGGTATGTTGATCATCCACCCTCTTATCACCGAACATACCGAATTGCAGCCCTCTAGCCTCAGTAGTTTTTATTTTATTTAAAGTTGAAGTTAGTCATGATCGTGCTCCTGGCAACGATACAGGATAGGCCACCACCGGGCCGTGGTGAAAGTTTCATGGGCCGCGTTTCAAACATTATACCGAGACCACCGAAAGATAGATCTATTTTCGGTGGCCTTGATTATACGCTGTAGCGGCGGTACAGAAAACTCGATCTTCGGCGCATTTTTGACTTGTTGTTTTTGACATTAAAATAGCGTAAAAATATATAATAATAATAAACGACTAAAACCAAATCCCTCCCAATCATTAGGCGGAGGACCAGCCTCCAACTTCCTTATCCGCGGCTCCGCTGACGGATTTCGTATATCTCTGGAGCATCCCGTTGTTTTCGAGTATTGATTCTCATTTCCAGAGGGCAATCTAAGTTAAAGCCGCTTTCCAGGGAGATAAGACGGAACGCCACAACGACAGCGAAGGGGCTTATACCCCGAAAGACAAAAGAAGGGGGAGGGAAAAGTCTCCCTGATACAGGAGAGGAAGGAGGAGACCACTGTTAGATGATTCCTACTGGACGACGACGCTGGCCCGCCGCCATTGGCGTTTACGCAGATCGAGAGAAACATCACTCGTCAGCTCGAGCTTCTTCTACCTTGTAGGACTGGGAGAGGGAGATAAGCGACTCAGAAGGGAAAAGTCGTTTTAGTCTTTCTTCCTTCGCAAGGCGGAGCTGATTAACTGTTCTAGGATTTCAATTTCCTTTTTTTTTTTTTTTTTTTTTTTTACTTCAGAAAGGGCTGTAATAACTCTTCAAAGATTTCCCTCGCTGCAGCGCAAATTTGAATGTTTCAAAATATTTCACCAGCACGGGCTCATGCTCTTGAAGCGGCCCGGAAATGTTATACAGAATACCCTGCTAATGTAAATTTGAATGGCCTTGTACCAGCACGGGCTCATGTTCTTGAAGCGGCCCGGAAATGATGTACAGAGTAACCGGCTAACGTAAATTTGAATGGCCTTGTACCAGCACGGGCTCATGTTCTTGAAGCGGCCCGGAAATGTTGTACAGAGTAACCGGCTAATGTAAATTTGAATGGCCTTGTACCAGCACGGGCTCATGCTCTTGAAGGAGCCCGGAAATGTTATACACAGTAACCAGCTAATGTAAATTTGAATGTTTCAAAATATTTTACCAGCACGGGCTCATGCTCTTGAAGCGGCCCGGAAATGTTATACAAAGTAACCAGCAAATGTAAATTTGAATGGCCTTGTACCAGCACGGGCTCATGCTCTTGAAGCAGCCAGAAAATCAACGATATACAGAGTAAGTTAATGTAAGTTGATTTAATGAGTTATTATTCCTCTGAGTAAAATAACACTTCGTTGCATAACGCATCATATAACTATCACCAGCTAATGTAAGTTCATATATAAATTTTTTTAAATTCCATTTTTCTACAACCATCTGTGTCTGGAAAACTAACATTCTTTATTTTAATAATTTAAAACCTCAGATACAACATCTCACGAAACATTCAAATGTTTAAACAATGAATAAAAAATTATAGCATTTGACTTCTGTCGTCCATTTCCTAAAATCTAAACTTATACATATATATATATATATATATATATATATATATATATATATATATATATATATATATATATATATATATATATCATTAAAGTCTCTCGCCTTAGACAAAATTACCCTTAGACTGAATGAGTATGCAATAATTTTACCTCAACCGGTAATCAACCACTTTAAATGATTTCTGTGGCTTAGATCTGAATAAGTTGACCGGCTAATTATCAATTAGTTTAGCAGGAAACCTTAAAAAAATGAATTCTAGTCGTTTCTCAACCTAAATCTGTAATACACTTACTAGTCCATCTAACAATTAAAATTGCAATTGTAATCTTTAGCAACTTGTATATTAGCATGGGCGAAATTGAAACCCTTCATAACCACGTGACGTCATTTTGACACAATTCCCATAAGGCATAAACGAAGTTGAAACATTTCATAACCACGTGACATCATTTTGACTTAATACCCATTAATTCCCATAAGTCATAAACGAAGTTGAAACCTTTCATAACCACGTGACGTCATTTTGACATAATTCCCGTAAGTCATAAACGAAGTTGAAACCTTTTATAACCACGCGACGTCATTTTGACATAATTCCCATAAGTCATACCCAAATACTTCCTACAGATAGTCATGTAGTGGGAAAATAAAAAAAAAGTTCTCACGGCCACACCAGTGCCCTCTTGTAGGAAAATAAACAGAACATAAAAATATAAACAAAAGGAAATGATCATCTTTAGGACTAAGAGAGTTAATCATTTATGATCACTTTCCCCGTGAGGAATCACTCCGGTGAATTTTCCTTTTCGATTAAGTCGATGTCGGCGATAAAGATCGATAGTTAATAAAAGAGATACAACAGATTAACTTACAAAGTCAAGCAATTTCATGGCACGAGATCGAAGGAAAATAATATAACCCTCCTTTCATGTTACTCTGGAACATTTTTATTTTTTTTTTTATCTTTAAAATTTTTTTTTCATCGGGCTGGGTTAGACCGTCCGTCTCACCTTTCGATCAAATGTGCTAACATTAAATTGTGCAATAAAATCAGGAGGTAAAACTGTCCCGGACTTAAAAATAAGTCCAAGGAAAAAAGTCAAGGAAAAAAGTCCAAGGGAAAAAAGTCCAAGGAAAAAAGTCCAGGGTAGACGTGCTTTTTTTTACTTAACGCCACTTTCCTGAAGTCCATATGGAGGCGATTTAATCTCAAAGCGAAAATAAAAAAGTCCAAGAAAAAAGTACAAGAAAAAAATCCAAAAGACGTGCTTTTTTACTTAAAATATTCTAAAGTCCATAGATGTGATTTTTCAAAGCGAAAATAAAAAAGTCCAAGAAAAAAGTACAAGGGGAAAAAAGTCCAAGGAAAAAAGTCCAAGGTAGACGTGCTTTTTTTACTTAATGCCATTTTCCCAAAGTCCATATACAGGCGATTTAATCTCAAAGAGAAAAAAAGTCAAAGAAAAAAGTCCAAGGGGAAAAAAGTCCAAGGAAAAAAAGTCCAAGGGCTTTTTTACTTTAAAGCCATTTTCCCAAAGTTCATATAGAGGCGATTTAATCTCAAAGCGAAAAAAAGTCCAAGAAAAAAAAGTCCAAGAAAAAAAGGCCAAGGGTAGACGTGCTTTTTTTTTACTTAACGTCATATTCCTAAAGTCCATATGGAGGCGATTTAATCTCAAAGCGAAAATTAAATGGACTTACCACTACATGGCAGGTCTTTCAACGAGGCCATTGGCAGGATCTCATATGAAGTTTCATTATTATGCGCTGAATTAATTTTTTTCCTTTTTTTCCTGAACCCGAATCTGGCTCTTCCTTCAAGCTATCAAGCAATTTGTTCTGATGCATTAGGAAGTTCGAATTTCAATACAGCATAAAAAAAACTGAGAAAGAAGAGCTGATTTTAAATTATTTATATATATAATTTATGAATGTATATATATTATAAATATATATATATATATATATATATATATATATATATATATATATATATATATATATATATATATATATATATATATATATATTTGTGTATGTGAAATTATATTGTACTGTACTTTCTCAGGCGGCACCTTGTTAGGGGAAATTATATATGAAATATATATATATATATATATATATATATATATATATATATATATATATATATATATATATATATATATATATATATATATATATATATATATACATATACATATTCAAGCCACCTAAAGATCCACCTATACGTATTTCAAAAGTAAAACTATGCCAAATACGATATAAATCATGTATAACATAAGAAAACATCAAACATCAACGAGTTATCCATCGACCTGAACGGACCATAAAAAAAAAGGATAAGTCGAACTATAACTACGATCAGACAACCTCTTAAGAATCTATTTTGATTTCGACGATCTGACGAGAATTTAAAACAATTCTCGAATGCTAATGATTGATGGATCCGTCATTAAGGGGAGAGTCGAACTGCGTCGAGGCAGTTTGCTCGCTCGCTCTCTCTCTCTCTCTCTCTCTCTCTCTCTCTCTCTCTCTCTCTCTCTCTGTCTGAACTGTCCATCCATCAACGCGTTCCGCACACCAAAGCAATATAGGGTTCGATATTGAAGGAATTATATTAGCACATCCGCGGCGTTAGAAACTTCATGCATGGTTGGACACGTAATAGCCTTCCTCCTGCTTGCTTGCTTGCTTGCTTGCTTGTTGCTCTCTCTCTCTCTCTCTCTCTCTCTCTCTCTCTCTCTCTCTCAAGGTACGACTGCCGAGAGGGGGTTTTTAAACCTTAAAGGATTTTATGTTGTGTACGTACGCGACATAATTCAAAAATAAACTTACATAAACACATACACATACACATACACACAAACGCAACTGAATTGACAACTGCACGTAGGCTCCCAGTTCAAAGAATTACACAACATTCATTTAACAGACTATTATCTGTTAGTTATTTTAGGGCCAAACTACGTTTTGCCAGCACGGGCTCTTGCTCCGAAGGAAGGGTTCAGAATCAGACTTTCATAATAACGTTGCTGTGTCTTTGTTCGGATCTCAATACGGCATAAAAAAAAAGAAGAACGCTGAGAGAGATTTTAAATTATATGTGTATGTATATACACACACACATATATATATATATATATATATATATATATATATATATATATATATATATATATATATATATATATATATATATATATATATATATATATATATATAAATAAAACCAGAACAATTCTTAGCACTTCATTATTCCCTCTTCCGCTAGAACAGCCTAAATCCATCTCGGTCCTAAGTACGAAAAAAAAATTGGTTTAATAATTATAGAATTCATCTTCCTTTCCTGACGTCAATATTCATTAGAAAATCTTAAACAGAGTCACAGGGAAGATGTCGCGTCTCGTCTTTCTAAGAATCTATAAAAATTCTTCTTAAAAGAAAATCATGTGACTATTATATATATATATATATATATATATATATATATATATATATATATATATATATATATATATCTGGTAAAAAGTGACCATTAGATTCTATATATACTTTAAGAAAATCTTCAATATCCAGGCCCTAGGATAATAAAAAAAAAAAAACTTATCAAATATT